>NC_090649.1:478378432-478678432 GCF_040937935.1 Hyperolius riggenbachi
AAGTCGGCGATACCGAATCTGCGCCGCGCCAGAGGACCGGAGGATCGTTCAGAGATGGCACAGGGCGGCTGCAGGGGACTGCCTGAAGCCCCAGGTAAGTGAAACTCTTTTTCATTAACTATCTTCAGGTTCCCTTTAAATTTTACAATTTTTCGAGACAGTGGTCCTTTAACAACAAAATGGAATTCAATTTAAGCCTCCTTTATGCTGGGAATACACGGTTTGTTTCTGGCGCTCAATTCTCCTCTCAATCGTTTTTGCAGCTCGATTCTGCAGTTGATTCTCTTATTTTTCTTATTTTTTTCCATTCACTTGTATCAGAAATTGAGCGGCGAAAGGATCGAAAGGGAGATCGGACACGTCGGAAATGATCTATCGAACCCTCTAATCACCTCAAAAACGAACCGTGTATTCCTAGCATTACTTACACAAGTCTCTGTCCTCTCTGTCTCTGCCTCGCACCGTCTCTTTTCTCTGCCCTGCAGCTGAAGAATACTCTGAATAAATACCTGGGATAAATATAAGCTCAATATGCATTCAGCCAAGTGCACCACGCTGAGGTGGAAAATAGACTCAAGTAGGTCAGTATCTGCTCACACGGCGCGCGCTTCTCCCGCACTGTCCCCTGATAAGAGGCTTAACAAGCAACCGAGCGAGAGGACTGCCTTATTTATGAAGGAGAGAGAAGCTAATGAACATCCTCTCCAGCGACAAGCAGAGGTTTATGGCCATTCACGTAAACTCCGCTAACCCTACAATCAATTTACGTGTAAAATCAAACATGCAGTGAAAATAAACTGGCAAGACAAACAATTGTACTTAATGGGTCTATTCTGGAATCAACATAAGGCAAGCTTAAAAAAACAAAAAAAAAAACAGAACTCTGAACTTCCTGTCTGCTCTATAAGATAAGCAATAGCATAATAATATTTACAGAAAAACATTTCTTTGTTACAGCTGATACAAATCCTGCAATAAATCTGCCGTGTGTCTACTTCCTGCTTTCATGGAAGCCGACTTAACCATTTCAGCCCCAGGGTATTTTTCACCTTATGCATCAGAGCAATTTTCACTTCCCATTCATTCACCAATATCTTTATCACTAATTATCACAAAGAATTGATCTATATCTTTTTTTTTCCGCCACCAATGAGGCTTTCTTTGAGTGGTACATTTTGCTAAAAATTATTTGTTTCTAAATGCATTTTAACAGGAAGATTAAGAAAAAATTGAAAAAAATCATTATTTCTCAGATTTCGTCCATTATAGCTTTAAAATAATACAAGCTACCATAATTAAAACCCACGTATTTTATTTGCCCATATGTCTCAGTTATTAAAGCATTTAAATTACGTCCATATCACAATGTATGGCACTCAAATTTTATTTGGAAATAAAGGTGCATTTTTTCAGTTTTGCGTCCATCACTATTTACAAGCTTATAATTAAAAAAAATGCTTGCAATATACCCTTCTTCACATGCATATTAAAAAAGTTCAGACCCTTAGGTAACTATTTATGTTTTTTTTTATTGTAATTTTTTTTTCATTAATTTTATTTAGGTAATTTTTGGTGTGGGAGGTAAACAGTTAATTTTAAATGTAATAATGGCCTCAATTCACTAAGATCATGCTGGAGATAAGGCAAGAGAAAACTTACCACCACACATCGATCCTGCCTTATTAGGGTGTAGAGATACATTTTTTTTCCACAGTGAGAGAGTTATCGGTACTTATCCGTTAGCCGGGCGCATCCGGCAGGTGGCGCTAATTACTATTCCCCCTCCAGGCCGACATGGATAGTAGGGAAAGATGTAACTCTGGTGGAGTTTTGTCGCCACCTAGAGGAAGCGCCCGGCTAACGGATAAGTACCGAGTTATCTTATCACTTCAGTCCTTAAGTTACCTCCTCTGTAGTTATTTTCACACGCAGTTAATTAACAGCCTGTCTTTAACTTTGGAATTCTGGAGTTATTTTAAGGATAGAAGAGTTAACTTTAGAAATCTCTCCTTAACTTAAAGACAGAAAAGTTAACTTTAGGTTTGCCTGAGGTAAAATGTTTCCTGAATACTACTTGTCCTATCACCATAGTGATAACTCTAGAAACATTATTCAAGACAGGAGATAACCTTAGTGAATTGAGGCCAATGTGTGTTTATTTTATAAAAAGAAGTATGTAGATGTAGTTTTACTATTTGGCCACAAGATGGCCACTGTGAATTTTTTTAGTCCTAGAAGCTTCCAGGAAGTATAAGGACGACGGGAAACTTTTTTGTTTCTCAGAAAGACCGCGGCCTCTGAAAAGAAGCAGTCAGTCTTTCTACCGGGGACTTCGATCAATGCATGGGAACTATTTTCCCATTCATTGATCTCCGGGATAACGGGAGGCAGCATGGGAGCGCGCAGGCGTGCGCGCGCCCCGCAGCACAGCAACAGCTGCCTGAACGTGAAAATCACGTCCAGGCGGCATAAATGGTTAACGGACAACCAATGTGACATGAGACATGATGAGATAGACGTGTATATACAGTGCCTAGCACACAAATAACTAGGCTGTGTTCTTTTTTCTCTCTATGCCTGAAAAAGTTAAATATCAGGTATGTTAGTGTCAGTTTCTGTCCGGGTCGGACTGGGTCAGGCTATAGCTTAACCCTCGCTGATAAGAAATGACAGCCATAAAACACTTTCCTGTCAGTAAATGGCTTCTGAGAGCAGGAAAGAGATAAAAGGGTTAATAATTTATAGATTTGAGCTCTGGCATACGTCAATGAAGGTGTCATTGAACAGAGACAATGAAACAGTAAAAACTTAAAAACTAGATTTAAATATAAAATAAAACTGTGGGATATCTAAAAAAGTCATTTTTTGGAGAAGGAGGACAGATACAATAGTTTTTCTCATCAGTTTATTTTCACCTCGGATGTCCTTCAAGGCCCTTTGACATGGGCAGCTGACAAACGGTGAAGTCACTGTTCGGTGAAACGGTGAAGTCACTGGCCGAGTGCTAGTTAGCGCCCGTTACTGGCATTGTACAGGCGGCCTCCCCATGGAGTGAGATGTGAGTTCTGCCGCAGCCGCACTCAGGCACGACATGTTGCGTTCCTCCGCCACCTAGGAAGGCCACCGCGTATCAAGTGTTGGCGTTCCTGGGGTGGTGTTCCAACCGCTACAATTCTGCTGCATTTAAATTGCACCTGAATTGCACTGGCTAGCAGCAGACGGGATGCTGAACTGCTCGACAAACGCACAGTTCAGCCGCCCGTTGGAAAGGGGCCATAGTGTTAACATCCTGTGTTTACAAATTAGCTTCTCTGCCCAGGCGGCCAGCTGACACAGCTGACAGATCAAATTACAGCTTGTGATTAGTCACAAATGAGGGGGGAATTAGACAGGCTAAACTCTCTAAATGCATACAGGGTGCATTTCTCCGTTTTCCTTCTGTCCGGTGCAAGAGTTCAGGTCCACTTTAACACAGGCGTTAAAAATGTGACAATTGCGGCGGTTAGTCGTTAGATGTCGCTCAAGGGTGCTGTTCTATCGTCCGCTTTCCCCGTATTCGCACAAACGTTGAGCTAAATTCCGTCGTCTCCCATGTCTTTGTTTTGTCGGTGTATTTTCGGCGCTTCGGCAAGATTATTCAGATTGAAAGAAATGAGCGTATTGATTGAATTGCATCATGAAAGAGTCCAAACTATTCACAACACTGAGGCCCAAACGCTAGAGGTTTCAAAAGCGCTTCCCAATGTAATGCTATGGGGCTTTTTACAAAACCTCATTGCTCCAGTGTGCACAGACACATAGGATAACATTAGCAGCAGATTTAAAAACTCAAAACGCTCAGAAAAACTCCTCTGGTGAGCACCAGGCCTGAAACTAGTTGTGTTCATATCTATGAAAAAGTCTGCCACGCTGATCGACCATCAGTTCATTTCAGGAAATAATAATGTGTTTGTATTTCGTTTGAGCCTACCAGCTCCTCTGGAAATAAGAACAAGCTTGTTAATTTATTATATACATGGACTTATCGATATAATACCTTGATCAAACCAGTCGTCGTCGTCCCTCCCCTTTGTATATAAAGCTAAGACTTCCCCACAACAAAGCGGAACTTCCTGAACTTACTTACTGAACTACTTCTTCCACATGCATGCATGCTGATATATTTTACTAATTGGGAGCAGTGAGGTAAACCATAGAAGCCTTCACATAATCAGTAGTGTCTGAATCACACACCTGAAACAAGCATGTGGATAATCTAGTCAGACTTCAGTCAGAATCAGAAACACCTGATCTGCATGCGTTTTTCAGAGTCTGTGGGCCGGGCCGAGGCAGAGGCAAGAGAGGCTCCAGCCTCAGGTCGCAGTGTAGGAGGGGCGCATAACTCACTCAGCTATAATTCCCCTATTGTGTTTGAAGTAGAGAAATAAGAAAATAGGATACATGGTGGTGACTGCAAGCCAGATAACTAGAGATTAAGATGTTGGGGGCCCTGGGGTGCCTCTTAGTCTAATAGCAATCAGTGTGTGACAGCTGGGGTGGGAGTGATGGAGAGGTGCACTTTGGTGTCTCAGCCTTGGGTGCTGGAGGACCTTGTCCCGTCTCTGGGCTAAAAGTATGAGGCAGAGGATCAGCAGGACTGCCAGGCAACTGGTATTGCTTAAAAGGAAATAATAAGTCAGCCTCCATATCACTGTTCTTCAAGATACACTCTGAAGATATTTGTCTCTAACCACTTGAGGACCCTGGGCTTACACCCCCCTAGTGACCAAGCCATGTTTTACAAAGAAGGCCACTGAAGCTTTAAAGAGACACTGAAGCGGAAAAAAAATATGATATAATGAATTGGTTGTGTACTATGAATAATTACTAGAAGATTAGCAGCAAAGAAAATATTCTCATACTTTTATTTTCAGGTATATAGTGTTTTTTCTAACATTGCATCATTCAATAATATGTGCAGATTACACAACACTCTGCATTCAAAATGATTCTTTCAGAGCAGTCTGTGAAGTAATGACCTCTCTAGCAGAGAAAAAGTAAACAGTTCACTTACAGTTGAGATAATAAAAGTCAGATAACAGCCCTCTCCACGACTAACTTAGTTGGAGAGCTTAATGGCTTGTTTGCATAGAGATAACAACTGGAGTTTCTTAACTCTTCCTGTACTGGAAACAATTAGACTGATGTATCTGATCTTAATGTTTTATTTCTTAGCTGTACTACACATACAAATCATAATATCATTTTTTTTCCGCTTCAGTGTCTCTTTAAGGCCTTGCTGCAGGGCCATAAAACTCAGCACACAAGTGATTCCTCTCCCCTTTTCTGCCCACCAACAGAGCTTTCTGTTAATGGGCTCTGATCCCTGCCGGCATGTTTGTCTGTTTGTTTATATGTGTATTTGTGTTATTTATTAAATTTTGCTGTTTTTTTTCATTGTTTTATTAACAGACCATCCCTCCCCCCGCCAGCCAATCAGTGCGATTGGCTTCATAGGCTTCAGCCTGTGACAGCGAATCGCTTCCTTCCGCCCAGGGTGTCACACGGCTGTCCCCAGTACAGCACTGCCGTAGAGCGCCGCGCTGAACAGTGTAAATAGACAGCAGTTTCGCCATCTATCAGTCACCTAGCAGTGATCGCCGCTGGGAGACTGATGACGGAGCTGAGCTCTGTCTTCCAAGCGAGATGCGCGCGCATCGGCGGGCGCAACCTCTTGCAAATCCCCGCCCCAGGACTTTACGCCGGCTGGCATTAGGCGGTCCTGGGTCTGCCGCCACGATCACGCCCATCGGCGTGACACGGTCATATAGGAGTTTTGTTGTCTGACAGAGGAAAATGTTTTACAATGTTCAAAGAAAATCTGCAGTTTGAACTATGATCACAAATGGTACCAAAATCAGGGGGGATTTCGGGAAAGGCCACAAGGGCCCGGGCCTTGGATGGCTGCAGGCAGAGGCGGCATCTGAACATGAAAGAGGGGTGGCAACATATGAAAGAGGAGGCTGAAAATGGGGAGCAACAAATTAAAAAGGGAAACTGAGGTCCAAGGGAGCTGTTCATGAAAGAGAGGGGCTGCTGTACATGGATGATACACATGGAAGAGGGGGCTGCACATGGAATGGGAGGGGCTACAGTACATGGATGATACTCATGGAAGAGGGGGCTGCACATGGAATGGGAGTGGGCTGCTGTACATGGATGATACACATGGAAGAGGGGGCTGCACAAGGAATGGGAGGGGGCTGCTGTACATGGATGATACACATGGAAGAGGGGGCTGCACATGGAATGGGAGGGGGTGCTGTACATGGATGATACACATGGAAGAGGGGGCTGCACATGGAATGGGAGGGGCTGCTGTACATGGATAATACACATGGAAGAGGGGGCTGCACATGGAATGGGAGGGGGCTACCTTACAGGGATGATACAAATGGAAGAGGGGGCTGCACATGGAATGGGAGGGGCTGCTGTACATGGATGTTATACATGGAAGAGGGGGCGGCACATGGAATGGGAGGAACGCTGCTGTAGATGGATGATACACATGGAAGAGGGGCTGCACATGGAATGGGAGGGGCTATTGTACATGGATGATACACATGGAAGAGGGGGCTGCACATGGAATGGGAGGAGCTGCTGTACATGGATGATACACATGGAAGAGGGGGCTGCACATGGAATGGGAGGGGGCTGCAGTACATGGATGATACACATGGAAGAGGGGGCTGCACATGGAATGGGAGGAGCTGCTGTACATGGATGATACACATGGAAGAGGGGGCTGCACATGGAATGGGAGGAGCTGCTGTACATGGATGATACACATGGAAGAGGGGGCGATACATGGAATAGGAAGGGGCTGGAGTACATGGATGTTACACATGGAAGAGGGGGCTGCACATTGAATGGGAGGGGGCTGCAGTACATGGTTGATACACATGGAAGACGGGGCGGCACATGGAATGGGAGGAGCTGCTGTACATGGATGATACACATGGAAGAGGGGGCGGCACATGGAACGGGAGGGGCTGCTGTACAAGGATGATACACATGGAAGACGGGGCGGCACATGGAATGGGAGGAGCTGCTGTACATGGATGATACACATGGAAGAGGGGGCGGCACATGGAATGGGAGGAGCTGCTGTACATGGATGATACACATGGAAGAGGGGGCTGTACATGGAATGGGAGGGGCTGCTGTACATGGATGAAACACATGGAAGAGGGGGCTGCACTTGGAATGGGAGGGGGCTGCTGTACATGGATGATACATATGGAAGAGGGGGCTGCACATGGAAAGGGAGGGGCTGCTGTACATGGATGATACACATGGAAGAGGGGCGGCACATGGAACGGGAGGGGCTGCTGTACATGGATATCACACATGGAAGAGGGGGCTGCACATGGAATGGGAGGAGCTGCTGTACATGGATGATACACATGGAAGAGGGGGCTGCACATGGAATGGGAGGGGCTGCTGTACATGGATGAAACACATGGAAGAGGGGGCTGCACTTGGAATGGGAGGGGGCTGCTGTACATGGATGATACATATGGAAGAGGGGGCTGCACATGGAAAGGGAGGGGCTGCTGTACATGGATGATACACATGGAAGAGGGGGCTGCACATGGAATGGGAGGGGCTACTGTACCTGGATGATACACATGGAAGAGGGGGCGATGCTGCTATTGCGGCCAGCAGGCCGCAATAGCAGCATAGGGGGCGATATACAGGCTGGGAACGCGAACAATCACTAGCATTCCCATGCCTGTCGGCCGGTGACGGCCAAACTGGAAGTGTTCGCCAGCGGGTCCTGGACCATCGGAGCGGGGCTGCAAGGGCACCGATCGGCTGCAGGGGGCTGGGGGAAGCCCCAGGTGAGGTAATCTCATTTTTTTTTTGTTGACTTTAAGTTCACTTTAACGGAGGCAAGTCCACCACTTCCTCCCAGCAATTTTTGTAAAATTTTATGTACTTTTATTCTACTGGAGTGGCGCCTCTGTTCACCTACCAGTATATTCAAGTCCACCCCAGGTGGAGGGGTGATCTACCCTTTCTCCTATGTACAGAGAGCGACTTCTTAATCCTGAGTGAGGACAGGTCTAATCTCCTCACCTGCCTATTGAGTGGTTACCTGAGCGGTAACCCATGTTTGTGAGTATTACCATCTCACTGTCTCAATTATTCAATCTGTCTTGACATACTACACCATATTGGGCTCTCGATTTCTCTTCAATTATGGAATGGGAGGGGGCTGCAGTACATGAAAGGGGAGCCCCAACATACTTTTCCTAGGGGCACAAAAAGTATAAATCCGGCCTTGACCAAAATTACCGGTACTTTGAAATGAAAAATAATACAAACGTTTCCAGGAACTTTTTATATGAAACACAGCATTTATTACTTCTAAGTAACCTTTAAAGTTTTTTTTTATTTTGTAAAAATTTCCATTAAATGACTTCCCTATTCTAGGTTTACAAGTAGCCAGACAGCGACTCCTCTGCTGAGACGACTGACTATCGGCCCATCCGTGCTGCAAATACTGCTCCACATCACACAGGAATTAATAAAAAAGAAGTCATTGAAAGATGTTTGGCATCTGCCGGGGCAGATTAGCCATTCCTCAGAGCTCCGGCTGCATCAGACGTATGGATACATTAAATACGTTTAATGTGTTTAGCAAGATATATATTAATGTTGATGTCCATGAGACTCAATTTACTTTTTCATTAATAAATTATTATCCTTGAAAGAAAGATTAAAACCACATCTATGGATGTGTTTAGCCTGTTAATGGCCAGTTCTTAACTAAACGTAGCGCAGAATCATTGCACATCAAAGTAATTTAAAGGGAACCAACCACATATATGACATTTATAATCTCTTCATATATGACATTTATAATAACTTCGCTTTAAAACTGATCTCATGCTGGTCGCACAGGCCCGTTCACAAAGAATCCTTTCATAAAATACAACAGATCCATCTGGCCTAATTTACTAAGGCTTCTCCAACCATCTCCTGATTTATTAAGGTATTTCCAACCATCTCCTGACTTAAAGGGACTCCGAGCTTTGAATAAAAACAAAATTGGTACTCACCTGGGGCTTTCTGCTGCCCAAAATAGGTCGGGAGGTCCCACGGCATCCATCCGGCTCTTCTGCCTGGGCCTGTCCAGAAATGGCTGCCCGGTGGCTCCCGGCGACACTGGGCCAGAGTGTCGGGCTCCTTCCTTCCTTATACGTCACGTCTGACATCACAACGCCGGCCGCCGGGCAGCCATTTTTGGACAGGCCCAGGGAGAAGAGCCGGATGGACGCCGTGGGACCTCCCGACCTACGGTGGGCTGCAGAAAGCCCCAGGTGAGTACCAATTTTGTTTTTATTCAAAGCTTGGAGTCCCATTAATAAGGGTTCTTTAAGCATTTTCCAGTTTACTAAGGTTTATCCATGCATTTCCTGATTTACTAAGGCATCTCCAAACACCTCCTGATTTTCTCAGGCTTTGCCGAACCTCTCCCAAGTTACTAAGGTTACTCCAAGCAGTACCTGATTAACTATGGTTTCTCCAAACATCTCTTGATTTTCTAAGGCTTTGCCAAGCCTCTCCCAATTGACTAAAGTTTCTCCAAGCAGATCCTGGTTAACTAAGGTCTCTCCAAACATGTTCTGATTTACTAAGGCATCCCGAAGCATCTCCTGATTTAATAAGCCATGCCCATCCATCTCTAGATTTATTAAGCATCTACTGCTTTACCAAGGCATTTCCAAGCATCTACTGGTTTACTATGGATTCTACAACAATCTCCTGATATTACTAAGGATTCTACAGCCATATCCCGATTTAATAAGGCATCTTGAAGCATCTGCTGATTTACTAAGACGTCTCCAAACATTTCTTGATTTTCTAGGACTTCTCCAAACATCTCCTGATTTACTAAGGTTTGTCTAAGCATCTCCAAATTTGCTAAGGTATTTCCAAGCAAAGCATTAACATATCTCCAAGCATCTTTTGATTTAATAAGGCTTCTCCAAGCATCTCCCGATTACTAAGTTTTCTCCAAGCATCTCCTAATTTACTGAGGCTTCTCCAAGCATCTCCTGATATTACTAAGGATTCTCCAAGCATCTTCTGATTTACTGAGGCATCTAAAAGCATCTCCTGATATTACTAAAGTTTCTCTAAGCGTCTCCTGATTTAATAAGGGTTTTTCAAGCATTTCCCGATTTACTAAGGTTACTCCAAGCATTTTCTGATTCAACAAGTCATCTGCAAACATCTCATGATTTTCTGAGGCTTTTCCAAACATATCCTTATTTACTATCTTCTGTAAGGATTATTTAATTTAATAAGATTTCTTTAAGCATCTTCTAATTTTCTAAGGTATTTGCAAGCATTTCCTGATTTATTAAGGCATCTCCTAATTTATTAAGACATCTCCAAACATCTCCCAATTTACTATCATTTCTCGCCAAGTCTCACCTCTTCCTCCAAGCAGCTCCTGATTAGCTAATGTATCTCCAAACATTCCTGGTTTACTGGGGCATCTCCAAGTATCTCCCGATTTACCAAGTTTTCTCCAAGCATCTCCCAATTTACTAAGCTTTCTCCAAGCATCTCCTTATTTACTGAGGCATCCCTAAGCAACTCCTGATTTATTAAGATTTATCCAAGCATTTTCTGATTCATTACGGCATCTCCAAATATCTCCTGATTTTCTAAGGCTTCTCTAAGCATCTCCTGATTTACTAAGGCTTTTTTTAAAGGATCTCCTGATTTCTTTAAGCATATTCTAATTTTCTAAGGTATTACCAAGCATCTCCTGATTTATTAAGGCATCTCTAAGCATCTCCTGATGTTTTACAAGCATGGTCTGATTTAAAAAAGCTTCGCCAAGCCTCTCCCAATTTACTAAGGTTTCTCAAAATTAACTAAGACATCTCCAAGCATTTGCTGATTTCCTAAGTTTTCTACAAGCATCTTCTAGTTTACTGAGGCATCTCTAAGCATCTTCTGATATTCTTAGATCTCTTCAAGCCCCTCCTGATATTACTGAGGTTTCTCCAAGCATTTCCTGTTATTACAAAGGTTTCACCAAGAATTTCCTGATTTACTAAGGCTTATCCTAGCATCTCCTGACATTACTAAGGTTTCTCCAAACACAGCTTGATTTACTAAGGCTTCTCCAAGCATCTCCCAATTTACTAAGCTTTCTCCAAGCATCTTCTAATTTACTGAGGCATCTCTAAGCTTTATCCAAACATCTCCTAATTTATTGAGGCATCCCTAAGCATCTCCTGATTTATTAAGGTTTAACCAAGCATTTCTTGATTCATTACGGCATCTCCAACTATCTCCTGATTTTCAAAGGCTTCTCCAAGCAGGGCCGGGCCGAGGCATAGGCTGGAAAGGCTCCAGCCTCAGGGCGCAGTGTAGGAGGGGGCGCACAATTCATTCAGCTGTCATTCCTAATTGTGTATGAAGCAGTAAGAAATAAGAAAAGGGGATACATAGCAGTGACTGCAAGCCAGATAATTAGATATTAAGGTGTTGGGGAGGTTGTGGGCCCTGTGGCCCTCTTAGTCTAATAGCAATCCGTGTGTGATGGCTGGGGTGGGAGGGATGGAAGGGCGCACTTTGGTGTCTCAGCCTTGGGTGCTGGAGGACCTTGTCCCTGCTCTGTCTCCAAGCATCTCCTGATTGAATAAGGTTTCTCCAAGCATCTGCTGATTTACTAAAGGTTCTTCAAGCATCTCTCGATTTACTAAGTTTACTCCAATCATTTTCTGATTCAACAAGGCATCTCCAAACATCTCCTGATTTTCTAAGGCTTCTCCAAACATCTCCTTATTTACTAAGGCTTCTTTAAGGATTTCTTAATTTAATAATATTTCTTTAAGCATCTTCTAATTTTCTAAGGTATTTGCAAGCATCTCCTGATTTATTAAGGCATCTCCTAATTTATTAAGGTATCTCCAAGCATCTCCCAATTTACTATAATTTCTCGCCAAGTCTCTCCTCTTCCTCCAATCAGCTCCTGATTAGCTAATGTATCTCCAAACATTCCTGGTTTACTGGATCATCTCCAAGTATCTCCCGATTTACCAAGTTTTCTCCAAGCATCTCTTAATTTACTGAGGCATCTCTAAGCTTTCTCCAAACATCTAAATGTATAGATACCAGGCGCAGAGACAGTGAGTTTGATGTCACCTCAAACTACTCAGCTGCGTGTTATAAAAGGGGATTCCCTCTTCCCTTAGAACTTAATGCATATTAGACAACGAATAACACTAAAATTCAAATGACTGCTTTATTATTAAACCCACATGAGTCATATATTCTATAAATTCACAAATATTCCCATGTATACCCTTAGTGGGTTAATTACTCATCCATACACCACACATCCACAATGAAGGGCCCTTCAGTGCTCACAAACTATAAAATCAAAATTGGGTATGTTCCTGATTGAGAAAAAGGCTAAAAAAGCTTAAAACAAATGTTCAAAAAATATCCAGGGGAAATATCCACTCTACTCCCTTACTTGTGATGCTTCCTGACAAGTGATTACACTCTCTTCATCCCCGCCTGCATAAGCGGTATATGTATAAATTCTGAAGACTCACGTATCCTTATATCATCATTAGTTAGCGTCTCCACACAGGATATTGTCCGTGTAAGCTGATCCTAGTGCAACACAGCCGGGCGGAAGTACTGAGAGCGGCTCGCTGAGCCCGACGGGCGGAAGTGACGTGGCCTGTACGCGATTGCCGGTGTGGAATGGACACTTGGGAGTTGCCGTTCTACAAACAGGACGACTGTTGGGGAGCGCTGGTGTGACTTATCGAAGTTATTGCGGACAATATCCTGTGTATCCTGTGGATATTTCCCCTGGATATTTTTTGAACATTTGTTTTAAGCTTTTTTAGCCTTTTTCTCAATCAGGAACATACCCAATTTTGATTTCTCCAAACATCTCCTAATTTACTGAGGCATCCCTAAACATCTCCTGATTTATAAAGGTTTATCCAAGCATTTTCTGAATCATTACAGCATTTCCAAATATATCCTGATTGTCTAAGGCTTCTCCAAGCATCTCCTGATTTACTAAGGCTTTTTTAAGGATCTCCTGATTTCTTTAAGCATATTCTAATTTTCGTATTTTCAAGCATCTCCTGATTTATTAAGGCATCTCTAAGCATGTCCTGATGTATTAATATATCTACAAGCATTTTCTGATTTAATAAGGCTTTGCCAAGACTCTCCCAATTTACTAAGGTTTCTCTAAGCAGACCTTAATTAACTAAGGTATCTCCAAGCATTTGCTGATTTACTAAGTTTTCTACAAGCATCTTCTAACTTACTGAGACATCTCTAAGCATCTTCTTCTATACTAAGGCCTCTTCAAATCCCTCCTGATATTACTGAGGTTTTTCCAAGCATTTTCTGATATTACGAAGGTTTCTCCAAACACCTGATTTACTAAAGCTTATCCTAGCATCTCCTGATATTACTAAGGTTTCTCCAAACACCTGATTTACTAAAGCTTATCCTAGCATTTCCTGATATTACGAAGGTTTCTCCAAACACCTGATTTACTAAAGCTTATCCTAGCATTTCCTGATATTACGAAGGTTTCTCCAAACACCTGATTTACAAAAGCGTATCCTAGCATCTCCTGATATTACTAAGGTTTCTCCAAACACCGCCTGATTTATTAAGGCTTCTCCAAGCATTTCCTGATTTATTAGGGCTTCTGCAAGTATCTTCTGATTTACTAAGGTTTCTCCATGCAGCTCCTGATTTACTAAGGATTCTCCAACCATCTCCTGATATTACTAAGGTTTCTCCAAGCATCTCCTGATATTACTAAGGTTTCTCCAAGCATCTCCTGATTTGCTAAGGCTTCTCCAAGCATCCCCTGATTTAATAAGGCTTCTCCAAGCATTTCCTTATTTACTAAGGCTTCTCCAACCATCTCCTGAGTTACTAAGATTTTTCTAAGGATCTCCTAATTTTCTAAGGTGTTTCCAAGCATCTCATAATTTGGTAAAGCATCTCCTGATTTATTAAGGGTTTTTCAAGCATCTCCTGCTTTATTAACATATCTCCAAGCATCTTCTGATTTAATAAGGTATCTCCATCCATCTCTAGATTTATTAAGGTTTCTCCAAGCACCTTCTGATTTACTAAGACATCTCCAAGCATCTCCTGAACTATTAAGGCATTTCCAAACACTTACTAGTTTACGAAGGCATCCCGAAATATGTCCTGATTTAACCACTTGAGTCCCAGAGGTTTATACCACCTTAGTGACCAGGCCATTTTTTACAATTCGACACTTCACAATGTGAACAATTTACTGCTCGGTCATACAACTTAGCACCCAAAGTTTTACCTCCTTTTCTTCTCACAAATACAGCTTTCTTTTGGTGGCATTTGATTGCTGCTATTTTTAGTTTTTATTATTTTAATCAGAAATCTTGTAAAAAACAACAACATACAGATAAGTTAATTGGCTTCTACCTTTATTGGCCCTAGACTAAGATACATACACTACAGGATACATACCACATATGAATATGGTAGGAATTAGATTGTGAGCCCCTCCGAGGGACAATTACTGACAAGACAATAATTACCACAATAATTACCACAAAAAAAAAAAAACAGCATGCCAAGGCTGATCATTACCTGGCAGGCTGATTTCTGGGGCCCGCTGTTCACACTGACGGGAGTGCATGCTCCTACGAGTTCTCGTCAAACCTTGTTCCTCGTGAGATGACGCATATATGCGTCATGGAGGAACTAGAGAACCGTGGACCCGCTGCCATTCTGCGTTAGGCGGTCCGCAAGAAGTTAATAAGGCTTCTCTAAGCATCTCCAGTTTAGTGATGATCATGTCTAGGAGAACTGTGATTTGTTTGATCAGCTGATAGATTTGCAAAGCTCTGATTTGCTGCGGTCACATCCTGCTTTAGCACATGGTCATGGCTAGCAAATCAGAGACTTCGGATTTAGGCCAAGGCCACTTAGGCTATGGCCTAGGGCACCACAGGAGCAAGGGCACCAAAACAGCAAATTGAACTTATGCTGCATTGCAGGGAGATCATGCGAGCGCCTGACTACGGTACTCTGCTGACAGTGGGCACATTGCTCTCTGTGCATGCTTGCATTGTGGCGGTAGGCTACGGACTTGGGCAGCAATGGAGAGAGAGGGGAAAAGGAAGGTTCGGCACTGGAGAAGAGCTGAGAAATGAGTGACACTGATGGCTGCTGTGGTGTGAAGGCGAGCTGGCTACCTATACTGAAAGGGGGTGAGAAAAGGAGGGATTAAGGGAGTCATCTGGCTACCTATACTGGAGGGAAAGGGGGGAGGAGTCATTTGGCTACCTATACTGGAGGGAAAGGGGGAGGAGTCATCTGGCTACCTATACTGGAGAGAAAGGGGGAGGAGTCATCTGGCTACCTATACTGGAGGGAAAGGGGGAGGAGTCATCTGGCTACCTATACTGTAGGGAAAGGGGGAAGGAGTCATCTGGCTACCTATATTGGAGGGAAAGGGAGGAGGAGCCATCTGGCTACCTATACTGGAGGGAAAGGGGGAGGAGTCATCTGGCTACCTATTCTGGAAGGGGGGGGTCATCAGGTTACCTGTACAAGAGGGAAGGGGTCATCTGGTTACCCATACTGAATGGGGGCGACTGGTGACAGTGGCCTTGGGCGGTAAAGAGTTCAAATCCGGCCCTGCTTACATATCTGTTACCTGACCAAACTTATCACATGCTCCTCCTTGAGTTCTCCTACACATGACCATCACTACTCCTGATTTGATAAACATCTACAAGCATCTCCTAATTTACGAAGGGATCTCAAGCATCTCCTGATTTACTAAGGCACCACAAATCATCTCACAATTTCATAGGGCTCTCCAAGCACCTCTTGATCTACTCATGGACGGATTTCAGGCAAGGCCATATAGGCCATGGCCTAGGGCATCAGGAAAGCAAGGGGTGGGCTGTAGGCAGAAGGATGGTAGTAGCAGTTAGCCTGATGAACATTTGTCCTGCTACACAGAGTTTGCACATAGCGGTGGGTGGCTACCAACAGCCAGATCTGGCAATCAGGGGACGAAGGGGCAGCAAAGGGCAGTTACAGGGATTTCCGAGCTGCCTGTCTCTGACTGAATGTGCCAAGGAGCTTACAATCTAATCCCTGCCATCCTGTCGCTAACTGTCCTCAGAGGATCTTATAATTTTATCCCAGCCATTACTTCACTAATTGTCCTCAGAGGTGCCTACAATCTGAACCCTGCCGTGTTGGGGGAGGGGGGGTTAGGATACTGTTGTCAGGGGGCAGCTGGAGATAGTGGGCCTTGGGCGGTAAAAAAGTACAAATCCGGCCCTGGATCTACTAAAGATTCTTGAAGTAATTCCTTATTTACTAAGGTTTCTCCAAGCATCTCCTGATTTAGAAAGACAACCCCCACCATGAACGCTAATTACACAGCAGCCAGCCTATAAAGACGTCCAAACTACTAGGCGCGCCTCACGCCCATCTTACCTCCTTCACCGGATGATGACGGTAAGCTGATTTAGGAGAGTTTTCGTAATAAACTCTCCAGGGCATATTTCACTCACAGATTTTAAAATTCTTGCCTGGATTTTGCAATAAAAACAGCTGTCCTGAAAAGTGAAAAGAATGTTTTTTTGTTTTTTTTTTGGGGGGGGGGGGGGGGGGGGGGTTTACTCACCTTGTCCCGAAAACATTTTTTTTCCCCCAGAAACCAGTGTGTATTCCTAGGTATTCCGCGGGTGATCATCAATCACAGTCGTTGTAATGCAGGTGAATGGAGTTCAGTGCTATAAAGCTCAGTGCTGGCCGATTCCTGTACACACTTATCCAGGGAGTGGTATCAGAGAATATCATTCCCATAACAACTGAAACATGACTCTGTAAACTCACACAGCACAATGCCCTGCTGGTGACGCCAATCACACACACAGGTGGAGTATGTAAACATTAAGTACGTAAGCTGCTTTCATTATAAAAAGAAACTAAAAAGATAAATATTTTAACTGTAGTCTTACTAACTGGCTCATTATCTCACTGACAAAAAAACAGCACTTAACAGGTGATTAATGGTAAGGGGCAAAGTCTCCATTAAAGTGGAGCTGAACTCTTGCACAGGACAGAAGGAAAATATAGAGAAATGCACCCTGTATGCATTTAGAGAGTTTAGCCTGTCTAATTTCCCCTCATCTGTGACTAATCACAACTGTAATTCGATCTCTAAGCCGTGTCCACTGGCTGCCTCGGGCAGAGCAGCTTATTTGTAAACACAGGATGTTAACACTATGGGCTTGATTCACAAAGCAGTGCTAACTGTTAGCACGCCTGTGAAAACCCCCTTAGCACGTCTAAACAAGATTTTCACGCACAAAACTTTACGCGCGCAAAACTTTATGTGCATACAACTTTACGCGCGCACTGCACAGAGCGCAGGGCACTCCGCGCGAAGTGCCCATTAAAGCCTATGGGACTTACCACGCGCATAGGACTTTGCGCGCGCAAAACTTTGCACGCGGTACTTACCGCGCGATCTGATTGAGAAAACCGGTGCTAACCTACTTAGCACCCTGATTAGCGCACCTAAAGACTTTAGACGTGCTAAGTAGGTTAGCACCGCATAGTGAATCAAGCCCAATGTCTGCTTCCATGAAAGCAGCAAGTAGACACACTGCAGATTTATTGCAGGATTTGAATCAGCTGTAACAAAGAAATGCTTTTCTGTAAAGGTTATTATGCTGTTGCTTATGTTATAGAGCAGAGAGGAAGTTCTGAGTTCAGGTCTGCTTGAAAGGTATCTGCCATAAATCCAAAAAACATCTCAAAGATCAGCGGTTGGTGTCAAGTCGTTCAGATGAAACTGAAGGTTCAACATATACAATCTTCTCAACTTCAGTGCTGCTCAGACGAGACAACGTCGCCGAATCATCAAAATCTAAGAGGCTTACAAGACAGACCGAGGTTATTATAAGGTCAAATCGCATAAACCTGGAGTTCCCCTTTAACACAAATCCTCTAGCTTCTGTTAGCCCAGAATCCCCATCCTCTTTCGACCGGTGGCTCCTGCCACCCTTCCCTATGACATCATAAGCAGGTGAGGTGTCAATATGTGCCTCTAATGGAGGCATACTACGGTAAAACCCCATCACCAGGGCCAGTTCTAGACTTTTTGCTGCCTGAGGCAAACTTGTGATGATGCCCTTCCCCCCCCCCCCCCCCAAATTTGGAACAATCGCACAGCACCCGACAATTTACTCTGCTTCATTTAATGTTCTCACATGACATGCTGCAGCTCAACACAATAGCACTGGCTGGCTGTGAGTCTGTGACAAACAAACTGCTCACCCTCAGCCTCTCCATTCCTCCTCAGGAGGGTACACACAGTACAAACATGCTGCCCCTGAAATCTCTGCGCCTGATGCCAATGTTTCACCTTGCTTCATGAGAGAACCGGCCCTGACCAGCGAGAGATCACCATGGTCAGTCAGAGGGGAAGCTGCGGCACGCGACCAATCAGGCGGAGGTGCTAGCACCAGAAGGGCCAATCACAGCCACCTGCTGCTCCTGGTGCCGATGGTCTCCAGGGCAAGACTACGGCACTGTCATTGGGCCAATCACTGCACTAGTAGTAGTAGTAGCAGCAGTGACATCTGACACAGGGTAACGATCTTTACGCTCAGACATCACTCAGGCACAGCCGGTAAACGAAGTTGGCAGTAAATCCGGAACGATGTGAGATGATAAGAAGCTCGCACATGTTGGGCCAGCGATGACATGCAATTACCTCCCTATTTAAGAAGGCGTTATTATATTTTACCGCTAAGGGCTTATTTACCGTTCCATTAAGAGACATGAAATATGCAGAAGATAACAGAGCATTGATCTCATCGGTAATCCACAAGGAGTACGGCGGTCGGTACTTCCGGGCCTCGGGTTTATAGTAACATTATTATTTTACATTAGCTAGATCATTAATATTTAATGTGTTTATGTTACACAAGCCCCAGAGGTGTAGTTCTTTCCCGGGACTCGGAAGATTTGATAATTGTTTGTTTACTCTCGGTTTTGTGATTGGCTTAAAGGGGTTCTGTGGTATTATAAAAATCAAACAAGCTGACACTTACATTGGGCTTCTATCGGCCCCCTGCAGCTGTCATGTCCCGCGCCGTCCTCCTCCGATCACCCGTTCCCTGCTGCCAGTCCTGGTTTAATATCCGTCTAAGCAGACGAATAATGCTCACTTCTGCTGGCGTCATCTGGAGATTTCTGTTCAGGTGCAGTACGAAGTTTTCTTGTACTGCGCCTGCGCAGTATGCTCACAATGACGCGCACGGGAACGCGCACAGGAGCGAGCACGTGCGCACAGCCGCGGTCTCATCACTCGCGTGATTATATGGGGACCGGCGGCGGGGAACGGAGCATGGGAGGACGACGGCGCGGGACATTACAGCTGCAGGAGGCCAATAGAAGCTCCAGGTAAGTGTCAGTTAGTTTGATTTTTATAATACCACAGAATCCCTTCAAGCGAATGCGATGGAAAATGTATCCTGAACATTGAGATATGAGAATGCTGCATTTCTAAACAACACAGTGATCCCATGCACTGACTAAATCGGACCTGCACTCAGAACTTCATCTCAGCTCTAAAAGATAAGCAACAGCATAATATTATTGAAAAAAAATTTTTTATTACAGCTCATATAAATTCTGCAATAAATCTGCAGTTTGTCTACTTCCTGCTTTCATGGAAGCAGACATATTGTTAACATCCAGTTTTTTATAAATGAGCTACAATATATCCCGTGGCAGCCATCTGATGCAGCCTAGGGGTTTAAATTACAGCTGTGATTAGTCACAGATGAGGGAGAATTGGACAGGATAAACTCTCTAAATACATACAGGGTGCATTTCTCTATGTTTTCCTTCCGTTAAGTGTAAGAGTTCAGGTCCACTTTAAAGGGAACCCGAGGTGAGAGGGATATGGAGGCTGACATGCTTGTTTCCTTATAAAACATGTCAGTTGCCTGGCAGCCCCCTTGATCTTCTGGCATAAGTAGTGTCTGAGTCAAAACCCTGGAACAAGCATCAGTAAAACCTGAGTCAAGTGAGGCAGAGTACCTGATCTGCTGCATGCTTGTTCAGGGGCTATGGCTAAAAGTATTACAGACAGGATCACTAGGACTGCCAGGCAACTGGTATTGTTTAAAAGGAAATAAATATGGCAGCCTCCGTATCCCTTTCACCTCATGTTCCCTTCAAGTAAATGTAGTGCCGAATTGATTGGCGGAAAAAATCCGGATCAACCGCAATTGGTTAGCAAGCACAGTAGACCCACCGACTGAGGCTCGCAATAGTTAAAAGATCTCGACAATTCATTAATCATTCGGCAAAGTTTACCTGGAGTTATTGCTTTAACATGGACTGCTGTAATCGGATGGACTACGTGATTTTTCAGAGGACCGGCGACTTTTTCAGCGATGACGAGTAGGGATGCTCATTCGAATTCTGGGGAATTGAAATTTGGAAATCAGATTTCGGCATAAATATCGCATCACCACAACTCTGTAATTTCAGACCCAATCATAGAACTCGGAAGCATTGGACCAATCAGCGAATGCAGAAACAACTCGGAAGTATTTGGCCAGTCAGAGAATGCCAAAAATAACCCCCCAGAAAAAGGCTACTCGGAAATCGAAAAATCAATCGGAAATCCACGTAATCGATAACTGACATTGGCAGAAATCAGATTTTCCATGGAAATGAAAATAGGCATTTACGACCACCCCTAGCGATGAGTGGTCATTTCCACAATCAGACAACACGGGCATTGGTGCGTTCTTAGACGACAGATGCCTGGCGACGCGTGGCAATAACGACGTCACATCAGATCAGATCTCTGACGACTCCCGTTCAAAGTACCTCTATGTAAATTTGCATAAAACGTGCATCATCTAAGGATAATTAGCATCTCGCTGACCACCTCTAGTGATGAGTGTTGATCGGAGGTTTGAATTTCCCATCCTGATGCGTTTTTTTGGCGTCCCTCATTTAGGATTGAGAAAGGCCAGGAACTGTAGTCTAGATACGTAGAATACTACATGATTTTTTTTGTCTTTCTTCTATCTGTGGTTAGAGGCGTATCTACAGGGGTGTAGGTATGGCATGTGCCATGGGCACCTCGTACTGGGGGCACTGCTCCATAGCATTCCATACATTCTCCATCTAGATTAGTACAAAGGAGTTGGTTCAGGCACTTTAAAGGCTTTATTCAAATCACCATATGTCCATAGAACAATACATTCCCATACATACAATTGCGCAGGGTACATCTGACCTGTATCGTAGAATGGTGGAGGGGTGGTGGGGAAGATGTGACCAGGGGATGCAGTGCCGTCCTGCATCCCCTGGTGCCGAGCAAAACCCTCTCTCAGGTGTAATTCTCCATCTAGAGCCTAATTTTTTTCTGGGATGCATTCTTCTGCCTGATTACGGTATGTGGGGGACAAGCTGCCCGGCCATTATTCGGGAAATATGTACAGGAGGACCTATTGCCATACTTCATTCTTACAGGTCATGCTTCACGTCAAAATTTTTTGGACGCTGACACCTCCTCCTCCTTCTCTACCCCAAAGCGGATTTCAGTCTTAGCCTAAGGCGCTGTTTTCCATAGATAAGCCAATGTCTAGGTTTCTTATCTTTATTAGTCTAACATATTTGGACCCTTATTGCCACAGTAAAGTAATTAGTTATCTAATATTGGCAATATTAGGACATTTACCGGAGATACAATAAGCCATACAAATCCGTGTGTTCTATTTCTGTCCAGTTTCCTCCCGTCCTTTTCTTATCAGATCTTTTTATGTTGCTGAACTGCTGTTAAACTGTTAAGCTGTGTTTACCCAATCAATAGAGCGCTGTGTAACATCCCTGTGGGACTGCAATATTCACTGTCTATTGTGCAAACCATCTCTCGACATCCTCTATAGCCCTTCCTTTCACAGCGGGCTTAGCTACTGCGGAGCAGACTGCCAGGAGTTTGTTTTACCACCCAGTCAGACAAACCCCTTGTGATCTGTCCCTTCAAATTCACTTTGAGCTCCGGGCTACGGACTTAGCCAATCACAACGCCCCCACCCCCACTTACTTGGATGCACGCCCCTGGAATTTTGCCTCCCACGTACAGCCCTCATTTAAAATTAGGTGCTATTAAAGCAAGCCTAAAACAAAAAAAATGTATCATATAATGAATTGTACAGTGGGTTGCAAAAATATTCGGCCCCCTTGAAGTTTTCCACATTTTGTCACATTACTGCCACAAACATGAATCAATTTTATTGGAATTCCACATGAAAGACCAACACAAAGTGGTGTACACATGATAAGTGGAACGAAAATCATACATGATTCCAAACATTTTTTACAAATAAATAACTGCAAAGTGGGGTGTGTGTAATTATTCGGCCCCCTTTGATCTGAGTGCAGTCAGTTGCCTATAGACATTGCCTGATGAGTGCTAATGACTAAATAGAGTGCACCTGTGTGTAATTTAATGTCAGTACAAATACAGCTGCTCTGTGAGGGCCTCAGAGGTTGTCTAAGAGAATATTGGGAGCAACAACACCGTGAAGTCCAAAGAACACACAAGACAGGTCCAAGACAGGGCAGGGATCAAGTTATTGAGAAATGTAAAGCAGGCTTAGGCTACAAAAAGATTTCCAAAGCCTTGAACATCCCACGGAACACTGTTCAAGCGATCATTCAGAAATGGAAGGAGTATGGCACAACTGTAAACCTACCAAGACAAGGCCATCCACCTAAACTCACAGGCCGAACAAGGAGAGCGCTGATCAGAAATGCAGTCAAGAGGCCCATGGTGACTCTGGACGAGTTGCAGAGATCTACAGCTCAGGTGGGAGACTCTGTCCATAGGACAACTATTAGTCATGCACTGTACAAAGTTGGCCTTTATGGAAGAGTGGCAAGAAGAAAGGCATTGTTAACAGAAAGCATACGAAGTCCCGTTTGCAGTTTGCCACAAGCCATGTGGGGGACACAGCAACCATGTGGAAGAAGGTGCTCTGGTCAGATGAGACCAAAATGGAACTTTTTGGCCAAAATGCAAAACGCTATGTGTGGCAGAAAACTAACACTGCACATCACTCTGAACACACCATCCCCACTGTCAAATATGGTGGTGGCAGCATCATGCTCGGGGGGTGCATCTTTTCAGCAGGGACAGGGAAGCTGGTCAGAGTTGATGGGAAGATGGATGGAGCCAAATACAGGGCAAACTTGGAAGAAAACCTCTTGGAGTCTGCAAAAGACTTGAGACTGGGGCGGAGGTTCACCTTCCAGCAGGACAATGACCTTAAAGAGACTCTGTAACAACAAAAACCTCCCCTGGGAGGTACTCACCTCGGGTGGGGGAAGCCTCCGGATCCTAATGAGGCTTCCCACGCCGTCCTCTGTCCCACGGGGGTCTCGCTGTAGCCCTCCGAACAGCCGGCGACAGAGCCGACTGTAGCTTCAATATTTACCTTTGCTGGCTCCAGCAGGGGCGCTGTGGCGACTTTCGGCACGGAAATAGACTGAAATACCCGATCTCCGTCGGGTCCGCTCTACTGCGCAGGCGCCGGAAACTTGCGCCTGCGCAGTAGAGCAGACCCGACGGCGATCGGGTATTTCCGCCTACTTCGGCGCCGACAGCCATCAGAGCGCCTGCGCAGGAGCCAGGAAGGTAAATATTGCGTCACGGCTGTACGGAGGGCTACAGCGAGACCCCCGAGGGACGCAGGACGGCGTGGGAAGCCTCATTAGGATCCTGAGGCTTCCCCCACCCGAGGTGAGTACCCCCCAGGGGCCGTTTTGTCGTTACAGTTCCTCTTTAAACATAAAGCCAGGGCAACAATGGAATGTTTTAAAACAAAACATATCTATGTGTTAGAATGGCCCAGTCAAAGTCCAGATCTAAATCCAATCGAGAATCTGTGGCAAGATCTGAAAACTGCTGTTCACAAACGCTGTCTATCTAATCTGACTGAGCTGGAGCTGTTTTGCAAAGAAGAATGGGCAAGGATTTCAGTCTCTAGATGTGCAAAGCTGGTAGAGACATACCCAAACTGTCAGCTGTAATTGCAGCAAAAGGTGGTTCTACAAAGTATTGACTCAGGGGGTCAAATAATTACGCACACCCCACTTTGCAGTTATTTGTAAAAAAATGTTTGGAATGATGTATGATTTTCAATCCACTTCTCACGTGTACACCACTTTGTATTGGTCTTTCACGTGGAATTCCAATAAAATTGATGCAGGTTTGTGGCAGTAATGTGACAAGATGTGGAAAACTTCAAGGGGGCCGAATACTTTTGCAACCCACTGTATGTATAGTATGGATAAGGAATAGAACATTGGTAGCAAAGAGAAGAGTCTGTCATTTTTATTATCAGTTACATACATGGTTTTCTCGAAAATAGAATCTCCCCCGAAAATAAGGCCTATTTTATATTTCAAGCAAGCTTGAAATATAAGGCATCCCCTGAAAATAAGACCTAGCGGGGCCACGTTATGTCCCCCCTCCCCTTTCGCTCCCTCCCTCCTCTGTAGAGTGGCGAGCGGAGCATTAATAGTAAACTCACCGCCTTCCGACGTGTCAGCGGTAATGTTTTTCCTCAGCAGCGTCCAGCTTTCTCTCCTTGACAACGGCGGCTCTCATCATTTGATGCATTCACGTTTGTAGCTTTATTTGTAACATTGTATCATTCTGTCATATTTGCAGTTCATAAACCACACTTCGTATTTTAAACTATAAAACAGACCAGAGCTAATATCCCTTTGAACTTCCCTGCAGTAATACCTTATCTCAAGCTGTCTCTTATTATTTTATGGATGTTTTAAGTGCTTCAGAAATCGGGACTGTATTCGACCCAAGTTAGGTCGGAGAGCTCAGAGAAGCTCTTTTGCATAGATAACAACTGAAGTTTCTTAACTCTCCTTGTATTGGAAAATAATATGAGACTCTTTTCTTTGCTATCAATGTTCCATTTCTTAGCTGTACTACACATGCAATTCATTGTATCACAAGTTTATTTTTCGCTTCAAGTTTGCCTTAAAACTTGTTTAGGCGGAGTCCTCTTCTGAGGGACAAGTCCTTTCAGTGTCATCTCTTTGGCACATAGGTAGTTTAGTGCTGGTTCCTTCGCTTGTTCTACTGCAAGATACGTTCCCTAGTACAGCAAGACAGGGCCTGATGCAGTAAAATCAAGTAAATTCTACTGACACTAGCACAGGGGGAGCACCGGGTGTTAATGCATGTTACTATAGCAACGTGCACTTTATTGCAGTAATGCACGTACAGAGCCGGTTCAGTAAAGATGCTGACTTGTAGGCTCATTGGGAATCAAATAAAATGAATGAATAACACTGTGAATATCAAACATTTCTTGATCTATCTTCTTTTTTTTTTAAAGCGGACCCAAACCAAACATTTTTTAATTAAAAATATTTAGTTGCACCACTCTGACACCTACAAAGATAAACAAACACTCCGTCAAGCCTATGAGCATTTCAGCGCATGCTTTTCACCCTTCTCTTTTCATAACTACAGTTATACAGGTGGCAGCCATTACTTTTGAGCTTAGTATGATGTTTTATATCATGGGTGTGTTTGTCATTAGAGATGGGCCGAACCTCCGATTTTTGGTTCGCGAACTTCCGCGGAAGGTTGGGTTCACGCGAACTTTCGCGAACCACAATAGACTTCAATGGGGAGGCGAATTTAAAAATTTTGAAAAATTTCTACTGGCTGGAAAAATGATATAAAACATATTTCAAGAGATCTAATACCTGGAGGAAGTCCTTCCACCCCTTCTACCCTCCTACCGGAGGGTGGAGGGTCTCATCTGCCAGGGAATTATAGTATTTCAAAAGCCAGCTTACATACCGTGGATGGGAATTGAACCCAGGTCTCAGTGTATTGTAGGTAACTATACCACCAATACCACCAACACTACTAGCTGAAGCTAGCCTAGCATGTACAATTTATGCTCAATCCAAGAGAAAAATTGGACAAGACAAATAATATTTATATCACACTTTTCTCCTGGCAGACTCAAAGCGCCAGAGCTGCAGCCACTAGGGCACACTCTATAGGCAGTAGCAGTATTAGGAAGACTTGCCTAAGGTCTCCTACTGAATAGGTGCTGGCTTACTGAACAGACAGAGCCGAGATTTGAACTCTGGTCTCCTGTGTCAGAGGCAGAGCCCTTAACCATTACACCATTCAGCCACTGCTCAAGGACTTGTAGCCAGGCATGGCCTTGCCTTTTGTGTTCAACAGTTGTCCAAAGAGAACCAAGATAGCCAGGTAGATTCATCTCTCTCTCTCTCTCTCTAGTAGGGATGGTCACCTCTTTCCGCGGAATTGTATTTTTGAGCATAAATGGATTGAGCATAAATGGTACATGCTAGGCTGGCTTCAGCATGTAGTGTTGGTGGTACAGTGAGTACCACCAACACTACATCCTGAAGCCAGCCTAGCATGTACCATTTATGCTCAATCCATTTATGCTCAAAAATACAATTCCGCGGAAAGCGGTGACCATCCCTACTAGAGAGAGAGAGAGAGAGAGAGAGAGAGATGAATCTGCCTGGCTATCTGGGGTTCTCTTTGGACAACTGTTGAACACAAAAGGCAAGGCCATGCCTGGCTACAAATCCTTAAGCAGTGGCGGAATGGTGTAATGGTTAAGGGCTCTGCCTCTGACACAGGAGACCAGAGTTCAAATCTCAGCTCTGTCTGTTCAGTAAGCCAGCACCTATTCAGTAGGAGACCTTAGGCACGTCTTCCTAACACTGCTACTGCCTATAGAGTGTGCCCTAGTGACTGCAGCTCTGGCGCTTTGAGTCTGCCAGGAGAAAAGTGTGATATAAATGTTATTTGTCTTGTCTAATTTTTCTCTTGGATTGAGCATAAATGGTACATGCTAGGCTAGCTTCAGCTAGTAGTGTTGGTGGTATAATGGATATGCTAGTTACCTATCATACACTGAGATCTGGGTTCAATTCCCAGCCACGGTATGTAAGCTGGCTTTTGAAATACTGTAATTCCCTGGCAGATGAGACCCTTCTCCCTCCTGTAGGAGGGAGAAGGAGTAAGCCTACAAGAGGCTAATTAAACTCTCCCTAGCAGAGTGTGTGTAGCAGCAGTCCCTTAACTAATTAGTGTAGGCAGACGAGTGAGACAAATGGCACAAGGACCTTGACTTTTATAAGGGGGGGGGGCCTAGGAGTGAGTGCAGTCTGATTGGCAACAATGTGCCTGCTGACTGTGATGTAAAGGGTCAAAGTTCTGCTCAATAGAGCATTATGGGGTGAATCGAACTTCCGGGAAAGTTTGCCTTTGGCAGGCGAACGCGAACCACCGAAGTTCGCCGGCGAACCGTTCGGCCCATCTCTATTTGTCATCAGCTACCCTCCCTCACAGGGGCGTCGTCTATGTGAAATCTCACACAAGCTGAGATCACCTCCCCTGTGACATCATCAGTAGCAGCCTGTGTTTTGTTTTTGTTTTTTATCTCCTCCACCAGTCTGCCGGATTCTGTCCCGGCAATAGGTAAAAAAGGGATGGGTTCCTTCAATAAATGTAAAATATTTTATATTTGTCATCATGCAGCTGAAAAAAGGCTGGTATTTATTATTATAAGTTAGAAAAGAGATTTTATTTCTGAAATCTTGTATTTTTAATTTGGGTCCACTTTAACTTCTCACTTTGCAATGTATTGATTTATTGTTTCCCCCCTACTACTATCTTTCGTTAAAGTTCCTCTTTAAGAATCCTCATGCAATATGATCAGTTGAAGATTAAATGTGGAAATTGAAAGGGAACCTGAACCGAATAAAATGATTTAAAATAAACACATGATGTATCTGCAAATAAATATTATCTACTTACCTCGCCGTCAGTTCCTCTCAGAAGCTCACCATTTTCTTCTAACAATGATTCCTTCCAGTTCTGACAAGATTTTGTCAGAACTGAAATATTTCAGTTGCTGCCAGTTATAACTGAAAGGACAACTGATGTGCAAGGTAATGTCCATGTTTCCCTATGGCTCAAGTGGGGGATATTACAGTGTAACAGTGTGCTGACCTGGAAGCTGTTATGAGGTAATGGCCATTTTCAAAATGAAGGACAGAGAATTCCATTGATCACAGTGGGCAAACAGGAAGCAAGAGATGAGAAAGAGATCAATGAGTAGACCTCAGAGGAGGTAAGTATGACCTGTGTATGTTTATTTTGACTTTTCATTTTCAGTTCAGGTTTGCTGTAAACTAGTACTGATCAGTTCACGTCTATCCACTTTCAGATCAGTTGTGAATACCAGCCAGGGTCTTTTCCATAACGGTAAACATTTCTACTGTGCACATCCACGGTTTAACCTTTCAGAATATGCAGTGGTTATTAATATGTGGCCTTCACATGTTGTAATGGATGTAGAGATCTAAAGGGCAGAATGGTACCTTGTTAGAATGTATCTGCTATATCTAGTATTAGATGTGTAATTGTGCGTTTCCTCTTCTCCCAACCAGAACATGGCAAGTCTTTGTCAGAGAACTTGACAGCTAGTTTGGTTGGGAGAAATGTATTGGTTTATTATGACTCCCTCAGACTATTGCTAGACCTCTACAAATGGACACAATGTAACACTGTTGTTACAAAGGTCACACCAAGAAGAGCAGTGGTGTAACTACAATTCATGGGGTCCCCCAGCAAAGCTTTGATTCCCCCCATGTTCCTTTGCCTCGCTTTCATGTCACTTACGTCCTTGGAACCCATACCGTATTTTCCTGACCATAAGACGCACCTAGGTTTGGAGGGCAAAACCAGGGGAAAAATATACTAAACCTGGTGCATTCATGGTGAAAGGGCATCTTGTGGATCATGCTCTTTTTGTACCTCATGCCCCTTGTACCTATTGTGTCTCCATGTCCTCCTCTGCCTTCCTTGCGTCCTCCCGTTTCCCCGATGTGTCCGCCTCTTTCCTCCATGCTCCTTTGTGTCCTTCTCTGTCCTCCTGTGTCCCCCATATGTCGGCCTCTGTCCTGCTTGTGTCCTCCTCTATGCCCCTTTGTGCCCTCCTCTATGCCTCTTTGTGTCCCTCTGTGTCCTCCGTTTATCCCGGTGTCCTCCTGTGCATGAGCACAGTACAGGGAGTCCCCTAATTGCGGCGGGTTGGAGGTTCATATTGGGAGGCGTTCACAATCAGGAACTCCCTGCATTTGGACTATAAGACGCAGTGAGTTTTGGGGGAGAAAAAGTCAGTCTTCTAGTCCAAAAAATACAGCAGTTACTTGTATCTGAGGAAAGGAAGATTAGTAGATTGGGCTCCCCACTGCTCTGGACCCCCTGCAAAGACAAGGGCTGCTCCCCTCTAGCTATGACCCTGACCAAGAGCAAGAAATGTAAAACTCCACAAGTGCTCAAAGAATCCAAGGTCAATGTCTAAAAAACTAAAGACAAGAGATTGATAGAAGTTTGCACCACCTTGGTCAATCACAAATTCTCCACTTGAAGAACTACCAAAAGGTAATCACGGGAAAAAAAATCATGCTTTCTATCACAAGAGATTGCAAATGCAGTTAACAAACCAGCCCAACTGTTCCGCACAGTGGAAAAACTCTGCAACCCGGCATGTCAAAAACTTAATATAGAGTCTTCAAAGGACCTCTGTGACCAATTTGCCCATTTCTTCACAGACAAAGTCTCCGCTATAAGGTCCGCCATCCAACTTACAGCATTTGAGCCTAATATAGCACCGAAGACCATTAGCAGAGACAACGTAACACCTTGGTCAAACTTCAAAGAAATTGATGAAGAAGTCACGTCAAGCATCCTCCTTCACCTCCGCCTAACTACCTGTGACCTAGATCCTGGCCCAACACAGTTCATGTTTAACTGCCCCGACCTGTTTGTACCGGTATTCCTCAAAATTGTTAACTGTTCCTTACAATCAGGGATATTTCCTGCTTTACTGAAGGAAGCAATCATCAGGCCTCTCCTCAAAAAACCCTCCCTGGACCCAGATGCAATGACCAGCTACAGACCTGTCTCTAACCTTCACTTTCTGGGTCAGCTAATTGAAAAAGCTGTATACCTCCAGCTAGAAGCCAAAATCCTACAAAACAACAGTTATGACCCATTCCAGTCTGGCTTCAGGAAACACCACAGCACTGAAACTGCCCTCATCCAAATATGCAACCACCTGCTCATGGCAAGAGACAGCGGAGAGTGCTCGATCCTCATACTGCTAGACCTTTCTGCAGCCTTTGATACAGCTGACCATGACATCTTGATAAACAGGCTACAGGAATACTGCGGCTTTGATGGCATAGTTCTTCAGTGGTTCCAATCCTTCTTGAGTGGCAGAACCCAAAAAGTGTCTATGGGGCCCTTCCTGTCCACCCCTGTTCCACTTAAGTATGGGGTGCACCAGGGCTCAATCCTCTCTCCCCTGCTTTTCACGATTTACATGTTACTGCTTGGAAAACTAATCCAAAAACATGGCCTGACATACCACTGCTATGCGGACGACACCCAACTATATCTTTCCTTCAAGTCTGGTGTGACAGACCCAACTCTAACTATAAACGCCTGCTTACGTGAATTACAGCAATGGATGAATGACAACTGGCTGAAACTGAATGCAGACACAGAGGGCAGCGCATGACAACAAAACAACTTAACTTGCAGTCTTCACCACTGGGAATAGGAGGCACGGACCTACGCAGCTCTGAGCATGTGAGTAGCCTGGGAGTTCTAATTGATGAGGATTTAAACTTCAGAACTCACATCTCTGCTGTGGTGAAATCATCCTATTTTCACCTTAACAGCGCAAAAATCAAGCACCTCATCCCCCCAGAAGATCTACCAACTTCATGCCTTCATTACCTCCCGACTGGACTACTGCAATGCTCTACACTGGCCTTCCAAAAAAGTTCTTATACCGCCTACAGCAGACTGAAAACCCACCTGTTCAGTTTGGCATTTACAGAAATATAACTTTTGTTGTGTGAATACTTCATCCTACTACCAATTACTGAATCTGTGAGAGCCTAAGCGCTTTGAGTCCTATGGGAGAAAAGCGCTATAGAAATGTTATTGTATTGTATTGTATTGTATTGATAACCACTGTGAAAGCAGGTGGGGAGTATATAACCTGACCTCACTCAGGTTAAGAAGTCACTCTCTGTAGAAAAGAGGGGAAACACACCCCTCCACCAAGGGTGAACAAACTATTTTATAAAATAACTGGAACAGAGGCGCCAACAGAATAAAAGTAATTGCTTTAAAATTGATGAAAGAGACAATGAAGCGAAAAAAATGTATGATATATAATGAATTGATTGTGTAGTACGTATAATTACTAGAACATTAGTAGCAAAGAAAATAATATATATACAGGATCTTCTAAAAAAAATTAGCATATTGTGATAAAGTTCATTATTTTCTGTAATGTACTGATAAACATTAGACTTTCATATATTTTAGATTCAAATACACACAACTGAAGTAGTCCAAGCCTTTTATTGTTTTAATATTGATGATTTTTGCATACAGCTCATGAAAACCCAAAATTTCCTATCTCAAAAAATTAGCATATTTCATCCGACCAATCTGGACTGTTGCTCAGTGGTCCAAAGTACTTTTTTTCAGATGAAAGCAACTTTTACATGTCATTCGGAAATCAAGGTGCCAGAGTCTGGAGGAAGACTGGGGAGAGGGAAATGCCAAAATGCCTGAAGTCCAGTGTCAAGTACCCACAGTCAGTGATGGTCTGGGGTGCCATGTCAGTTGCTGGTGTTGGTCCACTGTGTTTTATCAAAGGGAGAGTGAATGCAGCTAGCTATCAGGAGATTTTGGAGCACTTCATGCTTCCATCTGCTGAAAAGCTTTATGGAGATGAAGATTTCATTTTTCAGCATGACCTGGCACCTACTCACAGTGCCAAAACCACTGGTAAATGGTTTACTGACCATGGTATTACTGTGCTCAACTGGCCTGCCAACTCTCCGGACCTGAACCTCATAGAGAATCTGTGGGATATTGTGAAGAGAAAGTTGAGAGACGCAAGCCCCAACACTCTAGGTGAGCTTAAGGCCGCTATCGAAGCATCCTGGGCCTCCATAACACCTGAGCAGTGCCACAGGCTGATTGCCCCCATGCCACGCCGCATTGAAGCAGTCATTTCTGCAAAAGGATTCCCGACCAAGTTTTGAGTGCATAACTGAACATAATTATTTGAAGGTTGACTTGTTTTAAAAACACTTTTCTTTTATTGGTCGGGTGAAATATGCTATTTTTTTTAGATAGAAAATTTGGGTTTTCATGAGCTGTATGCCAAAATCATCAATATTAAAACAATAAAAGGCTTGAACTACTTCAGTTGTGTGTATTTGAATCTAAAATATATGAAAGTCTAATGTTTATCAGTACATTACAGTAAATAATGAACTTTATCACAATATGCTATTTTTTTGAGAAGATCCTGTATACTATATATAGTTTTTTTTATAACATTGCATCATTCTCTAATATTTGCAGTTTACACACTACTCAGCATTCTAAACGATTTTACAGAGCAGGCACGCAAACTTTTGAGCGTACGTTAAAAAAGGGCGCCGGGAAAAAAGGGCGCAGGGTTTTAAAAGATAATCATGAATAACGTTAAAAAAAAATTGTGTTATATTTCGTTTAAAAATAATGTTTTATAAAGTTATAAATCATTAAATAATGTGTATAAAATAGGCAATTTTAAAAACGTTAATCTTCCCTGTTTAAAAATTGAAATTTATAATAACGTTTTATAAAACATTAATAAGAATTTTACTAAAGCTATACCTAACCCTACTCTCACACAGAACCCTCCCTGTACCTATCCCTAACCCCTAGACCCCCCTGTTGGTGCCTAACCCCTAGACCCCCCTGTTGGTGCCTAACCCTAAGACCCCCCTGTTGGTGCCTAAACCTAAGACCCCCCTGTTGGTGCCTAACCCTAAGACCCCCCTGTTGGTGCCTAACCCTAAGACCCCCCTGTTGGTGCCTAACCCTAAGACCCCCCTGTTGGTGCCTAAACCTAAGACCCCCCTGTGATAAGCATTAATAACGTTTTAAAAAAATATGGTGCGGTTTTTCGTTTAAAAATGAAAAAAAAAAAAAAAATTGTACGGTTTTTCGTTTAAAAGTAATGTTTTAAAAAATATTGTACTGTTTTTCGTTTAAAAATAATGTTTTAAAAATTATAAATCATTAAATAATGAGTAATCATGAGAAACAGTTATAAAACATTAAAAGTCTCCGGGCGCCGCTTTTAAAACGTTATTTTTCTCCGGCGCCCTTTTTTCCTGTTGGGCGCCGATTTAAACGATATTTATTATGGGAGTGAATGGCGGCGCCCTTTTTGTCCACCTGCCTCATGCGCCCAAATTTCCTGCTTCCAACTTTTGAACCCTTCTCTGCAGAGAAAAAGAAAATACAGTGACTGACAGTTGAGATAACAGAAGACTGAGCTCTCTGCGACTTTGAAAGTCATGGAGCTCAATGGCTCTTTTACATAGATAACAACTGGAGTTTCTTAAATAGAGCCTGTAACAAAAAAAGTTCCTCTGGGGGTACTCACCTCGGGAGGGGGAAGCCTCAGGGTCTCAATGTGGCTTCCCCCACCCCTGTAGCTGCAGGCAGTCCAGTGCTGGCTCCCCCGAAGTGTCCCGGAATCCTCCCTCGACAAGGCTGACAAGCACTGATAAGTGCTGATTTATTTACCTTTCCTGGCTCTAGCGGGAACGCTGTTGCGGCGTTCCGCACAGAGATGGGCAAAAACAGCCGATCTGCGCAGTAGAGCGACCCAAAAGCGATCGGCTATTTCCTTCTATCTCCGAGGCGGAGAGCCGATACTGCGCCTGCCTGGAGCCGGGAAGGTAAATATTTACATCCCCGCTGTTTGGGGAGCTTTATCTCCGCCGCCGTGGGACCGAGGAGGACGGGGGAAGCCTCAATAGGATCCGGAGGCTTCTCCCACCCCAGGTGAGTACCCCCCAGGGGAGGTTTTTCTCAATATAGGTTTTCTTTAACTCTTCATGTACTGGAAACAATATTAGACTTATGTCTCTACTCCTAATGTTTTATTACTTAGCTGCACCACACATACAATTCATTATATCATAAATTTTGTTTTGCTTCAGTGTCTCTTTAAATTGGGAGGTAGTGGTGGATTTACCTCGCCATAGAAGACACAGGTCTAGATGAGTGTAGTTCAAAAAACTTTAATGAATAACTCCACAGTGCAACGCGTTTCGCTGAATAATTCCTGCTTCATCAGGCAAATAAGGAGTGCCTCTGTCAGTCTTGTAACTGGCCAAGTGGCTCTGGGGATCAGCATGTGGGAAATGAGTGTTAGTGTTGGGGTCCCCATCAACCTTTTTCTGGGGGGTGCCATGATTTGTGGCAATGTCTCTGCACTTTAGGCCATATTTATGTAAAATTATTCAAAATTCAAAACAGTTTACTAACGTTCAGGCACCAATGTACAATATTATATTGCAACAATAAGAGATTTACAAAATCTACTTTTTTTTTTTTTCAATCTAAAGCCAAACTTTTTGATAAATAAGAGAAAATGAAAAAAGGACAAAGAGAAAACAAAATCCTTATTTGCTCTTTTGTAGGAGTTCTTCTTATTCCTAAACTTTTTACTCTAGAACATTCACTGATGTGTTGCTGAGGCCATAACTGAATAATCTATGAGTGATTATTGATTTTTTTTTTCACGTAGAAGTTATTCTCGCTGAATCTACCCGTTAGTTATTCAGAATGGGCCTGAAATATTGATGGACTCGGTAACCTATGCATGGTAGGTTTATACAACGAACTAACATGAGTCACGAAAACATGAAATAATGAGATTCCAAAACGGTAGATGCTACTGATTTTCCCCTCAAATACAATATTTATTATGACCAGTTTTTAACTACTTGTGGATCCTTGGTACGGTTATCTACGCTACCCTCTGTACTTCATCTCTGGATCAGGGGCGTAGGTAAGTGACTTATGTTTGTTAGCACCATGGGCACGATTGCTCTATTTACGTGCGTGCACCCAGCTCCATCCCGTCGATCTGTGATCGGGGAACGGGAACAGCCATTCTCCAACCTGATCGCAATGCCTGTGATAAATTAAAGCCGCCGTTAGTGAGACACCAGCATTCATTAACTAAGTGAAAGTAAAACTTTGCAACATAATACTTCCTGTATACTGTTAACCTTGTGGACAAAAAGTAAAAATGCACCCACATAATAAATGTTTATTATTTTAAACCCCTTTTACCCCTACCCATAGCCGGATTTCTGGCAAGGCCACATAGGCCATGGCCTAGGGCACCGGGAAAGCAAGGGGCGGGCTGTGGGCAGCAGGGTGGCATTAGCAGTTAGCATGCCGAACATTTTTCCTGCAACACAGAGTTTAAACATGGCAGTGGGCGTCTACCGACAGCCAGATCTGGCCCTCAGGGGATGAAGGGGCAGCAAACAGGCACTAGTGTTCTCTGAGCCGCCTGTCACTCACCAAATGTGCTGCCCGCCGAGGAGTTTACAATCCAATCCCTCCCACCATGTCACTAACTGTCCTCAGAGGACCCTACAATCTAATCCCTGCCGTGTGTGTGGGGGGGGGGGGGGAGTTTAGGATGCTGTTGGTTAGGGGGCAGCTGGTCATAGTGGGCCTTGGGCGGCAAAAAGTTCAAATCCGGAACTGCCCCTACCCCATAGGTACCAAAATAAACCATTTGTAAAAAAAAAAAAAAAAAAATCATCATAACAACAACAACAACAAAAAAACATAAATAAATAGTTTCCTTAGGGACTTTTTAATATGTATGGCATGAGGGGGTATGTTACTGTTATTTTTGTAAATAAAGGATTGTAATTATTGATATAATATAAAAAAATGAAACGGAAAAAACACACCTTCATTTTTAAATAAGATACTATTGCTATAAATTGTACTAGAGACACAATTTAAACATTGTAATAACCAGGGCAAATGGGAAAATAAAACTTGTGGGTTTTATCTATTGTAGCACGTTTTATTTTAAAACTATAATGGCTGTAAACTAGGAAATAATGATTTTCTTCATTTTTTTTCTTATTATTCCTTTTAAAATACATATAAAGTAAAGTAATTCTTAGCAAAAAGTACCACTCAAAGAAAGCCTTATTTGTAGTGAGGAAAGCAATATATAGATCATTTTGGTGTGATAAGTAACATTAAAGTTAATGGCAAATGAATCGGAGGTGCATGATGTAAAAATTGCTCTGGTTGTTGGGGGGGGGGGGGGGGGAGGACCTGTGGTTGAGAAGTGGTTAATAGAGTTTTCATCTGAATAATTAAGCATTTCAAAGTTTACTGTAAATAACTGTCAAAAAAATAAAAAAGACCTTGAAATTTTTTTTAATTACTTCTTTTAATTTTTTTTATTACTTTTACTAGGTCCAGTATTATAAAATATATTATTATATTAATTATAATTACTTTTACCATTTTTTTTCTCTTAATCAGTAAACTATGAAACACTAAAATGCATGATTATTTTTCTGCAAAGGCCCCATTAGCTGTAGCCAAAGAGGACTCTTCCATAATGTGGGGGGGGGGGGGGGGGGAGGGGAGGGGGGTTTCTGGGAGGGGATTGGACAATGTGAGGCCTCTGATTGCTAGTTAATACCAATTTATTATCATCTATCAATATAACGATGGGGGGGGGCGAACTTGGACGTCAGGTTTTCAGTGAGTGCGTTGTTAATGACGGCAATCATGCATCCTCCACAGCAGTTACAAAGAATTCACCATGCACTTCATCAGTGCCGAGCAGTGTAATTCAATTATAAGACCGCTGATTCTTTCCCTAAGGAATTAATTAGGGTCAAGATGCCCTTGGTAAACATTTCCTAGTAGGGAATGCATTTCACAAGGGGTGGTAGAACAAGGAACTCTAAACACCAGGTGACGGGAGCAAAGTCATGGCGACCTCCTGGTAGCACTGCTTAGACGAAGCACGGTACGTTGTGTGCGTAATCGCACACAGTGCAGATGGGAACAGCATGAAGGCCGGTATTCATTGTACAAACTGCATTCCAGCAGAGATCGCAAAATGAGAGACTAGTACATACTCTTAAGGTGGCCATACACTGGCCATACACTGGTCGATTTGCCATCAGATTCGACCAACAGCTAGATCCCTCTCTGATCGAATCTGATCAGAGAGGGATCGTATGGCCACCTTTACTGCAAACAGATTGTAAATCGATTTCAGCCTGAAACCGATCACAATCTGTGGAGCTGCTGCTGCTGCCGCCCCCCCCCCCCCCCTGCGTACATTACCTGTTCCGGCCGGCGCGAGTCCCCTGGGGATTCCTCCAGCTCCGTTCTGTCTTCTCTGATCCGGGCTCCAGACCGTTCCTGCAGCTACTGAACTTCCTGTCCAGGGGAAGTTTAAACAGTAGAGGGCGCTCTACTGTTTAAACTTCTTGCCGGGACAGGAAGTTCTGTGTAGCTGCAGCCGGTCCGGAACCCAGCGCGGAAAGAAGACAGCGGGGACCAGGGGACTCGCGCCGGCCGGAACAGGTAATGTATACCCGCTGTATTGCGTCGCTCCTCGAGCATTCGAACGCCGCTATTGACGCACTCCCGACCCGCCGGCGATCGAGAAAATTCTTCCTCACGGACGGATCGACGGGAATGATTAATTTCGGATGGAAATCGATCGTTCTGTCAGCGGTGTGTACGGCGATTTCACACAGCCGTATATCGGCGGGAAAATCGTTAGGTGTATGGGCCCCTTTAAAGAGTACAGTGCAGCAGCTTTTGTTTATGCAGTTTGTCCTGGTTTCTAATAGCTATAGCAGCTGCTCGGGGGGAGCAGCTGCTATAGCTATTAGAAACCAGGATGGAAGGAGGGGGTCCTTCCATCCGCCCTTATTAATCCAGGGAAAGGTGTGAATGTAATTAAGTGTGACTTCTCTAATCTATTTGAAGTACAGTGTCTTATCCCCCCTGCTGATGAAAGCTTTTGTTTGGTCATTGCTACTGCCAGTGGCGTACATAAGGAGCTATGGGTCCCAGTGAAAGTTTTATATTGGGCCCCCAAGCGCTTTATACATAGTAATTAATATGGCGCACCAAAACCTGCCAAGGACAACCACAGGGTTAGAGGTGCTAAAAAGGGGATGGGTAACAGTTTGTTAATGATTACTACTATTCAAAGCATCTATAGAAGTGATCATTACCAGCACAGGACCAATAGAAAGCTAATACTGCATTTGAAGTAGGTCCACTCTGGCCCCCTCTGGCCCAAGGGCCACGGTGCAGTTGCAGCCTCTGCATCCCCTATTGCTACGCCACTGGCTACTACTAATTACAGCAGTCCTTACCTGCCTGCTCTTTCTGGATGGCAGGCCGCAGAAGAAGGGCAATAAAAGCCTCTAACAAACATTTAAATGTAAAAATAAGAGGTAGAATGGATTTTTTTTGTATTGAGCCACATTGTTAGCATGCATTTTTAATGTACTATTGAGATGCCCTGGGGTTAAAAAAATGCTGCTCTGTTCACTTTAATGAGTACCAAGAGTTAAATAAATAAAACAGTTAATGTACAGATCTGTATCTCTGCTGCCAGGATTGGCGGGTGATAGGGTTAATAACTCACCTGCACGCCCATAAATCTTTAGATTCGTGAAGCTCTGCCCCCTCAGCAAAACTGCCGTGGCGTTTTTTTATTTTTGCTAAAGTTTTCCACCCCAACCTGCTTTGCCGTGGCCCGCCCCCAGCTCGACAGCTGCTGCCTAATTGGTGTCTGCCAAACTGGGAGGAGGCTGAAGCAACACAGGTGGGGATGGCTGCAGAGCTTTCAGAAGACTTTGGCCAGTCAAGGGAAAGGGGGTGGAGTTTATGATGTCTGTCTAGTGTGAGTTGTTAACCATCTGCCGATCCTGGTAGCACAGACACAGAGCCTTGCGTTATTGGCTCTGTCATACACACATTTTTCACTCTTGGTTTTCTTTTACACCTGGTACACACAATGCAATTTCCAGTCAGATCGATGGGTCGAATCCTGTTCAGTAACGCCATTGATTTTTCAGTCACTACTGCACAAAACCGATTGCGTTATTAATCGGCAGCTGATTGGACTTGTTGGAAATGTATCGATTCGACCCTTTGTTCTGACGGGAAATTGCATGGTGTGCAGATCCCACTTCATCACTCATGTTCTCCAGTGTATTACATACAATGAACAGAGGCGCCAAAAGTATAAGATTAGATTAAATGAGCTTAAAAACCAACTTAAATGGCAAAATTGAAGGAGGAAGTGGTGGTCTTACCTCCCTCAAGCAGACACGACAACGACTGCGATTCAGACAGTAAAACACATTTATTAGGAACTCCAAAAAGAAATGCAACGCGTTTCGCAGGTTCAACCCCGCCTCATCAGGCAATATAGGGAGGAGTATCAAACAATCTGCACAAGGATTCAAATTAAGCGCTTAATTTGAATTCTTGTGCAGATTGTTTGATACTCCTCCCTATATTGCCTGATGAGGCGGGGTTGAACCTGCGAAACGCGTTGCATTTCTTTTTGGAGTTCCTAATAAATGTGTTTTACTGTCTGAATCGCAGTCGTTGTCGTGTCTGCTTGAGGGAGGTAAGACCACCACTTCCTCCTTCAATTTTGCCATTTAAGTTGGTTTTTAAGCTCATTTAATCTAATCTTATACTTTTGGCGCCTCTGTTCATTGTATACAATTTTGAGTCCACCCTTGGTGGAGGGTTGCTACCCATTCTTCCTGTCTACAGAGAGCGACTTCTTAATCCTGAGTGGGGTCAGGACAATCTCCCCACCTGCCTTTACAGTGGTTGCCTGCTGGTGACCCTGACTTGTGAGTATTTAGCAATACAAACTTATTGCCACCTTGTCCAGTACGAATTACACTATTGGGGCTCTTGGTGTTCCCTGTTTTTATCCAGTGTATTACAGTCTTTGTAGGTCTTTCACACAGATAGTTACATTTTAAGTCTAGTTACATTTTAAGTCTCCTGGCAGGCCTCTTACCGAGAAGCCCTTGCTTGCCCGCAAAGAACATGGGTGCCATAGTATGGGACCATTGAGTAGAATACGTAAGGGCAACATTTGTTGTGGTTATCAAAGCGCAGTCCCAAGCTGAATAAAATCTGCACAGTAATCAGAATGTTTAGTGTGTCACTGGCCACATGTATGGCCCAGAAATGAGCCTTCCCAAGGAGGCCTAGTCATCTGGAAGAATCCAGAAACTTGGATCTCAACTTCCTGTGTACTGGAGCTCCTGACAGGAACCCTGACTTCCTGTCAGAATCTTTTAGCAGTTTCTGGTAAAAGCAGCAGATTTCTGGCAACACTACAGGACAGTTACCTGACTCAAATGGTAACTGAACCAACTAGGGGGAATGCGTTACTGGACATGATCATTTCAAATAGACCAGATAATGTATCAAATGAGCAGGTTCAAGAACATTTGGGAAATAGTTCTGGGCACCACATTACAGGAAAGATATTGCGGTTTTAGAGCAGGTGCAGAGACGGGCACCTGGAGACGGGCACCAAAATTGCTACGTGGGATGGAAGTGCTCACTTACCAAGAAAGGTTAGATAAACTGGGTTTATTTAGTCTAGAGAAAAGACGCCTTAGAGGGGATCTAATTAACATGTATAAATACATCAGAGGGCAATATAAAAGCTTGGCGAATGAGCTTTCTCTCCCTTGGCCTTCACATAAGACTAGAGGACATGACCTGCGCATAGAGGAAAAATGTTTTAGCCATTTATTTAGGAAAGGGTTCTTTACAGCAAGAGTGATTAAGATGTGGAACGCATTGCCTCAGGAAGTAGTTATGGCAAATTCTATACCTGCATTTAAAGGGGGCTTAGATGCTTTCCTTGCATTGAAAGACATCCATGGCTACAATTACTAGGTAATGCCTAATGATGTTGATCCAGGGATTTGATCTGATTGCCATCTGGAGTCAGGACGGAATTTTTTGCCTTTTGGGGCTAATTGGGCCATGCCTTGTAAGGGTTTTTCGCCTTCCTCTGGATCAACAGGGATATTTCAGGGAGCAGGCTTTGTTGTTTGTTGTTTTAGGGATGTGGGAGGAAACCAGAGTGCCTGGAGGAAATTCACGCAGAAACGAAGAGAACAAACAAACTCCTTGCAGATAGTGCCCTGGCTGGGATTCAAACCAGGGATCCAGTGCTGCAAGGCAAGAGTGATAACCACTAGGCCACCGTGTTGCCACCAATCCATACCTTTCTCCTATCTATCTATCTATCTATCTATCTATCTATCTATCTATCTATCTAGATAGGTGGCGTTAAGTACTGTTTCCCTTCCGAGTCGTAGAAGCTCGGAGGGAGAAGTAATTTTAGGTCCGGCAATCGCTGTCACCCGAATTACGCATTGATCGGGCCGCAGACTACTGCACTAGTGCTATAAAGGCACCAAAACCTCCTGCTTCTTTTTTTGTCCTGCAGAAAAACAGCATTAAAATGCACAACAAATGTTATGCCAATTCCATTGACTTGCATTAGATGTGCGACAAACGCACATTATATGTGTGAAGGTGCCTTGTGGGAGCTGTGGGCGCTTCTACCACATAAGGCGCCTGTAGGCACAAGCCTACAGTGCCTTATTGAAAGTCCAGGCCTGGCCTTATGCTGAAAGATGATGAGTGTAGCATTGGAACTGTCAGTGTGCACCTATACTCTCACATCAGGGGTGTAACAATACAACCTACAAGGGATGCAGCTGCAGGGGGGCCCAATAGCAGCAGGTGTGGGGGGGGGGGGGGGGGGGAGTTTATTTTTCCTGTCCTGAAAGACTGATAACTAAGGACACAGAGAAAAAGAAAATCTTTTTGCTCTCTGGACACTAGTTCTAATGACTGCACTTACTTAGCCACGGATAAGGAATCATGCGAAGATTTGTAGACAGTCCCTATTCAGTGTGCAGCAAAGTCTTGTGTACAGTGCCCAGCCCCCAACCTCTCTACCCTTCCCCAAGTACTGTGTACTGTAGTGATGATAAAGGAGTCTGCAGAGCCAGTTCTGCTCCATCACAGATGGACAGAGTGAGTATAATAAGCTGAGGCTGGAATCACACTCCTCTGTCGGTTTCCTGTATGCATTTTCTGCACACCATGCATGTCTGTATCTGAAAACATGCACGTTTTATCACAGAAGCGAATGTTATTGATAAAGAAAATGTGTTCTGTGCTTCACTGCTGTCTGTTTTTATATGCAGGGGGGGAACACATTCTAGTGTTCACTAGCCAATTGAATAACATTGGTTCATAGTTTACCTGGGCAGAAAGCGAGGGGGGGAGGGGGCCCAATCCAAACTTTTGCAGGGGGGAGGGCCCAGTGATTTCTAGTTACACCCGTCTCACATGCCTGTTGTGTTTACATGTGCTTTGGGAACATGACACGTGTTGATTCACAATAGCAGGACCTCCTAATGTTTATTAGACCCATCAGCACGGAAATGTGGCTGTGCTGTACTCATTTCCTAAAGGACAGCTGGGAATAGAGAGCTGCATTTAGCTGCTAAAGATTTACAAAGCATTTTGGTTAAATGAAACGTCTGTATGAGCGAGTTCTTCCTGCACGATGAGTGATGTCATGCTGTCATTATGCTCTCAATGTTTAAACAGCATTTATAAGCTTGTGTGAATCCACTGAATCTCAAAGCATTCTCTTGACACAAGGAGAGCTGGATGAAATAATCATTGATGAAATAACAATCTATTAATTCTGAAGAAGCTGCGCTCTGAACATTACTCAACGTGTGTCTTATCATCAAAGCACAATCACTTCAATTCATATACAGTGGGATGCGAAAGCTTGGGCGATGTTGTTAATCGTCATGATTTTCCTGTATAAATCGGTGGTTGTTACGATAAAAAATGTCAGTTATATATATCATATAGGAGACACACACATTTGAGAAGTGAAATGAAGTTTATTGGATTTACAGAAATTGCACAATAATTGTTTAAATAAAATTAGGCAGGTGCATAAATTTGTCATTTTATTGATTCCAACACCTTTATAACTAATTATTGGAACTCAAATTGGCTTAGTAAGCTCAGTGACCCCTGACCTACATATGCAGGTGAATCCAATTATAAGAAAGAGTATTTAAGGGGTTCATTTGTAACTTTCCCTCCTCTCTTAAATTTCTCTGAAGAGTAGCAACATGGTGGTCTCAAAACAACTCTCAAATGACCTGAAGACAAAGATTGTTCACCATCATGGTTTAGGGGAAGGATACAGAATGCTGTCTCAGAGATTTCAGCTGTCTGTTTCCACATGTAACAATTGCGGAATAATCTCCGTGATCAGCGCACAAGGCGTGCGCTGACACGGCGGAAATCCTCCACAAGCGTATGAAAGGGGGAACCCAGCTTTGGTGCAAGCACCAGTAGAGGGCAATTCCCACCGGCAGATGGCGCTGTGGAGTGCAGACGAGTACAAACCGCTGCACGGCCACAGATGCCAGATGGGGATTGTACAGATCAAAACAATGCGGGGCTGAACAGCCCTTAAAGAGAAACTTCGACCAAGAATTTAACTTTATCCCAATCAGTAGCTGATACCCCCTTTTACATGACAAATCTATTGCATTTCACAAACAGACCATCAGGGGGCGCTGTATGACTGATATTGTGGTGAAACCCCTCCCACAAGAAGCTCTGGGACCGCGGTACTCTGGGCAAACTGCCACAATGTAACAATGTTCACAGACAGGAAATAGCTGTTTACAGCTGTCTGTAACAGCCAGAACAGCTAGAAACAGCTACATAACCTGCCCACAGTAACAATGTCACCATGTAATACATGTCAGAATGTGAATCTGGGAGAGGAAAGATTTTACAATGAGCAAACACTGACTAAATCATTTATACATAATTAATGTAAAAATTAAGCACTTTTTTTATTACATTATTTTCACTGGAGTTCCTCTTTAAAGAGAAAGAGCACAGGTACAGGATGAATGTGTGTTCACCAATCTAGTCGCGACCCAGCGACAGTGAACACACATCAGCAGAAACAAAGTAGGAACGCAATCGCGAGAGAGGCGATTGCAAGAGGTGACACAAGGCTTAAGAAAGACAGGGGACGAGAGTAGCAAAGGCACAGCAAATCATACAATGAGAAGATAAGGAAAATAACAAACGCTAACTAAACGCGAACAATGCACTCATTCGCAACAGCGAACGCGTTTACAGCGCGGTCTCCGCGTGTTAAGCACAACAGAGACAAGCACGCCTAACTAGCCCCCGCCACCAAAACACGAAACAGAGAACGCGAGCGCTTGCTTAACGGTTACCTCACCGAGGCTACAGCAAGCGTTCGTATCAGACAAGACAGACAAACGGAAAACAGGAATAAGCTAGGAAAGATCCACTGCTCTTACCGCCAAAGCGAGTGCGATCCAGGTACAGAAACAGAATTGCAGATCAGAAGGATCCACAGCCGCTACCGCTAGGGGCTAGTGCGATCCAAGCAAGACAGGCAGATGAGACAGCTGGTAGCAACCGCTGCTCCAGTTATACTTCAGGGAAACAGGACAGAAGGATCCACAGCACTAGCACAAGGCTAGTGCGATCCAGGCAAGACAGATCAGAAGGATCCACAGCGCTAGCGCCAGACTAGTGCGATCCAATCAAGACAGATCAGAAGGATCCACTGCCACTACCGCTAGAGGCTAGTGTGATCCAAGCAAGACAGATCAGAAGGGGCTACCAGTAGCAACCACTGCCCCGGTTAGCACCCAGACAAACAGAACGATTTCCTGTCGACCACCGCTGGGACAGGACAATCGCAACAGACAGGCAAAACAGATAACCTAACTGCACTAGGGAAACTGCCTAGTGCAGTCCCAGGAATTACTCTAAGATAACTTTGACAAGAAATAGCATGGCTGACACTCTAGGAGTGTTTCAACAAACCAGGAAGGAATGACCAGCAAAGGACTCTGGGAATCATAGCTTCTTATACTGCCAGCCTACAAATGAGACAGCTAGATGATTTGCATAACCAATGTATGCAAATTCCTTAGCAGCAGAGCAGATCAGAAACTTGCAAAGGAAAGACAGGTCTCTCTTCCAGAGACCTGCAGCCCACAGACTAGAGGAATGGTCAAACAGCTGTCTGCCTGTGCAGCCAGCTGAGCGGATCCTTACACCACAGTTAGGATCATACTGAGGAAATGGAAGACCACAGGCTCAGTTCAAGTTAAGGCTCGAAGTGGCAGAACAAGAAAAATGTTGGATAAACAAAAGCGACGAATGGTGATAACAGTCAGCGTCAACCCACAGACCAGCACCAAAGACCTACAACATCATCTTGCTGCAGATGGAGTCACTGTGCATCGTTCAACCATGCGGCGCACTTTACACAAGGAGATGCTGTATGCAGAGGAAGCCTTTTCTCCGCCCACAGCATAAACAGAGCCGCTTGAGGTATGCTAAAGCACATTTGGACAAGCCAGCTTCATTTTAGAATAAGGTGCTGTGGACTGCTGAAACTAAAATTGAGTTATTTGGGCAAAACAAGGGGCGTTATGCTTGGAGGAAAAACAACACAGCATTTCAAGAAAAACACCTGCTACCTACAGTAAAATATGGTGGTGGTTGCATCATGCTGTGGGGCTGTGTGGCCAGTGCAGGGACTGGGAATCTTGTCCAAGTTGAGGGATGCATGGAATCCACTCAGTATCAGCAGATTTTGGAGATCAATGTCCAGGAATCAGTGACAAAGCTGAAGCTGCGCCGGGGTTGGATCTCTCAACAAGACAACGACCCTAAACACTGCTCAAGATCCACTAAGGCATTCATGCAGAGGAACAAGTACAACGTTCTGGAATGGCCATCTCAGTCCCCAGACCTGAATATAATTGAAAATCTGTGGGGTGAGTTAGAGAGCTTTCCATGCTTGGAAGCCATCAAACCTGAATGAACTAGAGATGTTTTGTAAAGAGGAATGGTCAGAAATACCTTCAACCAGAATTCAGACTCTCATTGGAACCTACAGGAAGTTTTTAGAGGCTGTAATTTCCGCAAAAGGAGGATCTACTAAATATTGATTTAATTTCTATTTTGTGGTGCCCAAATTTATGCACCTGCCTAATTTTGTTTAAACAAATATTGCACACTTTCTGTAAATCCAATACACTTCATTTCTCTTCTCAAATATCTGTGTGTGTGTCTCCTATATGATATATTTAACTGACATTTTTTATTGTAACAACCACCGATTTATACAGGAAAATCATGATGATTAACAACATTGCCCAAACTTTCGCATCCCACTCTATCTATCTATCTATCTATCTATCTATCTATCTATCTATCTATCTATCCATCCATCCATCCATCCATCGATCCTTCTCTCCTCTATTTACACTTATTAAGGTTTGCTCAAGCTGGAATCTTTGGAAAAGATGTGATTGTACAGCCCTGGCCTTGACTAAAAGTGGCCACTAACGGTCCAATTTGTAGCGAAAAATTGTTTGAGCGATCAGAAATTCTGATTGGATTGGTTGAAAATAATCTCAGTTGATGGGCACAATCGATTATGAACGATTATAAAAAAAAAAAAACGTCCGACTGGATTTTTGTCAAACCAAAATTTGGATTTTCTTGATTGGTTGTGATAGACAGGAAGCAAAGATTGGTTAGTTGATGGTGTAGTGAACGATTTTTCTTCCGATCAGAATTTCTGATTGCTCAAACGATTTTTCAATAAAAATTGGACCATTAGTGGCCACCTTTATAAAAACTGCTTTGGTAATATTCTCCTGGACTGGATGATGTAGGAAAACTCATGTGATCCAACCACATTTTCCCCTCCTCTCCCTTCACTTCCCCATCATCTCTAACCATCCATCTGTATATCGACCACTCTATTGTTAATTTATACAGCATATAAATGATGTAAATTAACACATACTCATTATGTTAATTTACACAGTGGTAAAGAGCATTCTGTACTATGTCTGCCTATAGAGGAAGCAGCAGCAAAGTAGATGCAGTGATACCAAGACATGGGCCTCAATTCACTAAGCAATTTAAACTAGTCTACTGATGGTTTTTAGTCTACTGATGGTTTGGTCAGTTGCATCAAGGGGGAATTCACTATTACCAAATGTTTTAGACCTGTTTTTAGACCTGGTCTAAAACATTTGGTAATTAGGTGGGTAAAGCAGGGGAAATGATCAAAAGATGCAATTCACAAACGAGTAGCTGTGACTGACACCCTTCTCCTCTGATGAGCTCTCCTCTGCATACAATTAAACTCCTGCATAATTAATTCAAAAGGTTCCATCCTCACATCTAAAATACCTCACAGAATGACTTTACCTGCAGGAATCAGCTGGCCTAATCTCTGTCAGAAAAAGTGGGCGTGGTTACTCCTTGTTTGCCTTTGTGAATTGTGTAATTACTGAATGTTAGACCGGGTCTAAAAACAAGTCTAAAACATTACATCAAACCAACAGTAGACTAAAAACCATCTGTAGACTAGTCTAAACTGCTTAGTGAATTGAGGCCATGGTAGGGAACCATAGTTACATAGTTACATAGTTATTTTGGTTGAAAAAAGACATACGTCCATCGAGTTCAACCAGTATAAAGTACAACACCAGCCTGCTCCCTCACATATCCCTGTTGATCCAGAGGAAGGCGAAAAAACCCTTACAAGGCATGGTCCAATTAGCCCCTAAAGGGAAAAATTCCTTCCCGACTCCAGATGGCAATCAGATAAAATCCCTGGATCAACATCATTAGGCAGATCATCATTCTGATGAAGAGAAGGCATTCACCTACAACCTCTCTCCTCGGTGTAGTTTCAAATTCCTTGATCTGTGAAATTAAATTATTATTAAGTATTTATGTAGCACTGACATCTTCTGCAGTGCTGTACAGAGTATATTGTCTTGTCTCTAACTGCCCCTCAGAGGAGCTCACAATCTAACCCCTACCATAGTCATAGGTCTGTGTATGCATCATGTAGTGTATGTATCGTAGACTAGGGCCAATTTAGGAGGAAGCCAATCAACTTATCTGTAGTTTTTTGGATGTGGGAGGAAACCAGAGTGCCCAGAGGAAACCCACACAGGCGGGGAGAACATACAAACTCAGTGTAGATAGTGCCCTGGCTGAGATTAAAACCACGGACCCAGCGCTGCAAGGCACTACGCCACCGCGCTGCCCAGAACGTATTATTTATTTACTCCGATCCATGTTTTACCTGGAGTTACTTGTTTCCACCAGGCTCGAAACTCGGAAGTGCAGAAGAAACCGGAGACTGAGATAACCCACGGAGGAGTATTACAACTGAGTGCCAGCTGATACTGAATAGAGTGCCAGTGCTGGCAGTACAGAGAGGTACCCACCATCAACACTGGTAAGAGACTTAGGGCTTAATTCACAAAGCTGTGCTGTTACAGCAGCACAGCTTAATTAGTGTAGAGAGAGTTATAATTGCCTGCGCACGCTATGCAGCCATAGCCTGCGGGCCAGTGCAGTGAAATTACGCTGTGATTAGCTGCCGCTTAGTCTCTCGTATTTTGTAGCTACTGGACTGCTCGTTAAGAGTAACTAAGCGCCATTTACAATAGGTAATCACAGCGTAATTTCACTGCATAGCATGCACAGGCAATTATAACTCTCTCTACACTCATTAAAGAGGAACTCCAGTGAAAATAACAATGAACAAAAGTGCTTAATTTTTACAATAATTATGTATAAATGATTTAGTCAGTGTTTGCCCATTGTAAAATCTTCCCTCTCCCGGATTTACATTCTGACATTTATCATATGGTGACAGCTATACTACTTATACTGGAGAACTATACTACCTATACTGGGGCAACTATATTACCTATACAAGCCCACTTTCCATTGCATAGACACGGCCCTTTTTGACCACGCCCCTGTTTATTGGCTACGCCCCCTGAGTTTACAGCTACCCCTAGAAAAGATCAAGCACCTGCATAGCAACCCCTAAAAAATTTTCCTGGAGCCGCCCCTGTATGGTGACATTTTTACTGCTGGCAGGTGATGTCACTGGAAGTAGCTGCTGCTTGCTTTTTTTGGCAGTTGGAAACAGCTGTTATTTCCCACAATGCAACAAGGCTCCCACAGTGTGATGTCAGCACCATGGTCCTGACATCACACTGTGAGAGGGGTTTCAACACAATATCAGCCATACAGAGCCCCCTGATGATCCGTTTGAGAAAAGGAAAAGATTTCTCTTGGGAAAGGGGGTACCAGCTACTGATTGCGATGCTCAATCCTTGGTCATGGTTTCTCTTTAAACGCAGCTTTGTGAATCAAGCCCTTATTCTTTTATTTGAACTTTCAGTGCTAGAGGTTACACTTAGGCCTTGCAGGCATGTGTGAGAAGTGTTGCCTGCAGGGATCAGGATTCGACCCCTCATGCAATAGACAAGGGCATAACTATAGCTCCCGTGGGCTAACGAAAGCCTGGGGGCTACAGGGGCCCACCTCTCCCTCCCCAGGTGAAAAGGGTTTGGAATGTTGGGTGGGCCCCATCAAAAATTTTGCTGGGGGGCCCCAATTATTTATAGTTACGCCCGTTTGGGAAATAACACCACTCACTGGTTCAAAAAGATTCATTGGAACAACGACTTATAAAAGCAGCAAAAAAATGTATTAGGACAAACAGTATTTAAAGAGAACCTGAGACGAAAGATGTAAAAGAATTGATTTTTGCCCGCGGCTTCTTCCAGCCCCATGACCACCGTTGCCTCCTTCGTCGTTCTCCCAAGTGGCTCCGCTTGCCTGCTATCGGCTCCGGTAAAATTCTTTCAGTCTCGTCAGCCGGGCTCTTCTGCACATACACGGCCCAGCCACGCGCGCCCATTGCGTTCACAACAACAGGAGCATTCTGTGCCTGCTCAGGAGCAGAAGGCTCCACTCAACGTAAAGTGCGAATAGCCTAGCCACGCATGAGCACAACTGATGTGACTGAAAGAATTCTACCGGGGCCGATAGTGGGCAAACTGAGCCACTCAGGAGAATGACAAGGGAGGCTACGGTGGTCATGGGGATGGAGGAAGCCTTAGGTAAGTATTTGTTCTTGTATATCCTTCGTCTCAGATTACCTTTAAAAATGGAGAACACATTTTCCAATAGCTATGTTGCAATTCTTATGGGTGTCACCCATAAATCTAGAGGTAGCTGAGAAGCCCGGCACCCTTTCACCCACCATATCCATTCCCTTGCTTTGCTGCCCTTCAGTGATTAGAGCCCTGCCCCGCCCTCTATTCCCTCCTCCTCTGACTGATTGCCGAAGGGAACTAAAAAGGAGGAGGAGTATGAGGTAGAGAAAACATGAATCATGAAAGGAAGCATACTTGTGAGATATAATGCGGAAGGGGTATGGCCTGATTGAATACAAACACCTCAAATATTTGTAAAAATACAAAACTTTATTATTCATTTACAAAAAACTATGCAGAAATAACATAAAACCATGTATAGCGGAAGGAAAACCCCCAGCTCCCAAAGCACCCACACCCCAAAACCCGCTATACCCAGAGCCCTCTACTCTGATGAAATCCAGCCAATGGACTTAGTGCACATATATAATAATTCAAAGCTGCGCAGCTTAATGACAAAAAATCAAAAAATCAAAAAATCTCCAGAGCATAAGCAAAAAACTCAAAAATCAAGAATCAAAAATTAGGATGCAATAAAGGAGTTCAGACTGGTCACCTAATGGATATCAACATTCCGGTGTAGAGAGAGGTCAAAGCAAGGAGCAGGTATCCTCAACTCCCAGCACACCATGCCGACAAGTCAATTCTGACAGCTTGTTAGTTGTTGCACACACACCAAGAGCAAATATATTGCAGCATTAGTTGAAAGCAAAAAGTCCATATAGCAATGGCTCATTAGCAGACAGCAGATAAATGAAAACAGCGTTATTGCCAGCAGTTCCTTGCAAATCTGCAGAAGCACTAGGGCTAGTATGTAGCAGCATAAATGGAAACAAAAGTCCATGCAGCAGGGGCTTGATGGCCACAAGCAGGTTAACAGATGTAGGCAATATTAATGTTAGCAGATCCTTGCAAGAAAGCACATCATTGCTGAAAGCAGGTCAAACAGCCAGTAGATGAAAAATCAGCAGCAGCAATGGCCATGAAGCATAATAGCACTGTATGTCAGCCGAGCATATAAATAAATGGTGTGTGATTGCCCAGTGGGCTCTTACTCATCCGGGCAGGTTCCGGCAACTAGCAGCGGTGTAGGCTGGGAGGAGGTGATGTCCTAGAGGAGCATGGGGACTCAGGTGCCAGGGGGATCCACCGCCATAGAGGACGGCGTCCTCGATCGATTTCGCCGGCTACTACCGGCTTCTTCAGGAGGCGTGTCCGAAAAAGCCGTGACACGCTTCCTATGTAGTCGCCGCCGCCCAATCCGGCCATACCACACTGCCACCCGCGCCCCCGCCCCCCGGCCAATGCGAGCAGGGGGGCGGGGCGGGCAGACGCGACGGGCGAGCCAACCAATGGTGCGCCCGGCGCGTCCGCCAAGCCCCGCCCCCCCGCACGCACGCAGGCCCGGGGACAGGGGCGAGGGAGACCAGGAAGCCGGATCGGGCGGCGGGGACGCACAGGAAGCGCGCACAGAACGTCAATAATCAAATAATTACAAAATTCAAATATTCTATCATTGCATTATAACTAGCCTTTTATCTAAAACAGATTCATATTCATATAGGGCAGCAGCCAATACAATATCATGACATAAGATAATGTGTCCCATGGATGAAATAGGCACTCTAGAAAATATCCATGTGGTGCCAATCATATGGGACAAGTATATCACCAAATGGGTGAAGTTACCAAACATAAAGACTAATTGAAAACTAATTGTAAAGGCCACGAGAGTACCCCAATGGGACAGATGGTCCCCCCCCTTTTTTTAAAAGCAGCAGACAGCAGAACAGGAATGCAACAGCAGCACCCCCGAGACCCACAAGCAAACGAGACTAGATGGGCAAAAATGGGGCATAACTGATGTTCTCATTTAGGCCGGGATACCTGGTTGCATCTAACTCAAATATCCATCTGGCTGAATCATGAAAGGAGTTGGGTTCTCTATTGGAGGACAACTTAAATCATACTTCAGCTGTCATTTGAATAGTTACAGGATGGCGTGTGAAGAATGTCCTTATAATCCTGTCTGGGAAACTGTTTTACATTTTAAGATTTTTGCGATAGCTCTGAAGTGTTAAAAGTTGAGAGGTTTGAAATGAAGTTGAATGAGGTTTAGAAAGCTTTTTGGCAGAGCCTCAAAAAGTTACAACTGGAACTTCCCAGCGGGGGCTGTATTGCTTCTCTTTCATCCAAACAACTGAAGCCGAAATCGTGATGTTGCACTTGATAGAAATGCATCCTTTTTTTTTAACCCTTTTAATTCTGATGACTAATAATGCTGAAAAAACCAACCTGAAACATGGAGTGACCTTCTCAAGTGAAGTGTAAAAATTAAAATTCATTTTATTAGCCTCCGGCTTGGCGGTTTTCCCTGGACACTTTGGACAAATCAGTGATGATATGGCAAGCAACATAGCAGGAAGTGATTTCTCAAAAACATAAAAACGCCCACCTCTGTTGTAAGACTGACCACCTGTCCGTCCGAAACTTCCGATAGTCTTTCGCAAATGTATACTAAGTATGGTAAAATTCTCAGCTAAAATGTGAAAATTCTATTATCTATATAATTACACAAGATGTGCACTAGTTTCACACTAATCATAATTCTTCTTATACTCAGATGGGTAGAGCAAGAGCAAGTGCTCTGTACCAAGCAACACTCGTCCTATACATGGGTGAACAAAAGACTCCGCCTCCTGCAAATGCACAGATCAGGCTTATGCCCTCCTCAGCCCATATACACAGGTGTTGAGAACTTCCTGCAATACGGACATCAGAAAGACTCCGCCTCCTGCAAATGCACAGACTAAGCTTATGCACTTTTCAGCCCGTATGCACAGGTGCTGAGAACTGCATACAACAGACACATCCAAAAGACTTCGCCTCCTGCATATGCACAGACTAAGCTTATGCACTTCTCAGCGCCCACATACACAGGTGCTGAGAACTGCCTGCAATAGAGTCATCAGAAAGATTCCGCCTCCTGCAAACGCACAGACCAAGATTATGCACTCCTCAGCCCATATACACAGGTGTCGCAAACTGCCTGCAATAGAGACATCACAAAGACTCCGCCTCATGAAAATGTACAGACTAAGCTTATGCACTCCTCAATCCATATACAAAGGTGCTGAGAACTGCATACAGCAGACACATCAGAAAGACTCCGCCTCCTGAAAATGCACACACTAAGCTTATGCACTTCTCAGTCCAAATACACAGGTGCTGAGAACTGCATGCAACAGAGACATCAGAAAGACTACGCCTCCTGCAAATGCACAGACCAGGCTAATGCACTCCTCAGCCCATATACACAGGTGTTGAGAACTGCCTGCAACAGAGACATCAGAAAGACTCCACCTCCTGCAAATACACAGAATAAGCTTATGCACTCCTCAGCCCATATACACAGGTGCTGAGAACTGTTTGCAATAGAGACATCAGTTCCACATAAATGCAATACGTGTTAGCAGGTACACCTCGTGCAGGCTTCTCTCATGGTCCTCACCCTAACCTCTCTCGAGCATTACCCCATTTATTTAGGGGAACTAGTATGCTATGTGGACTTGGGAGCGACCTGCAGAAAGAAAGACAATTGTATACTCACATAGGTAGAGAAAGAGTAAGTGCTCTGGACCAAGCAGCACCTGTCCTATATATGGGTGAACAAAACACTCCGGCCTCCTGCAAATGCACAGACTAAGCTTATGCACTTCTCAGCCCAGCACCTGTGCATATGGGCTGAGAAGTACATAAGCCTGGTCTGTGCATTTGCAGGGGGCGGAGTATTTTGTTCACCCATAAATAGGACAGGTGCTTCGTGGACTAGAGAACTTGCTCTTTATCTACCTGTGTGAGTGTATAATTCATCTTACGCCTATTGCAAAAACATATTTGCACTGAATTACAATTTTGTGATTCAGCTAGCTGAGCATTTTGAGCATGCTCAGCTAGCCTAATAGGTGCTCCAAGCTATCTACCTGCCACACAAAGATACTCACTTTGACCTGAGAGGGAGGGATCTAGCCCACAAAACACGCCCCCAAGAAACCATCATCTGTCGTGTTCCCAATAAACTTTGTTTACGTCAGACATTTGGCTGTTAGTGACCTCTTGGAGGAAGGCCACCTGTCCTTTAAAATGGCTCTTAGATGTTTTGTTATACCTGAGCTTACCTGAGTAATAAATTCAGACCAAATGGCATCCAGTCTGTTGGTTCTCACATGACACACCATAAGACGCACCTAGGTTTGAAGGACAAAAACCAAGAGAAAAAAAATATACCAAACCTGGTGCGTCCATGGTGCTGGGACGTCTTGTGGACCTTCAAGCTCCTGACCTGAGGTCAGTGATTAGGCGAGGAGATACCCTATATCCCTGGCAGTTTTATGGTCCTTGGGGGGAGCAGGAAAAAAAGGCGCATGTGGCAAATGGACTAAATGGGCGCCGCCATAGGCGCCTATACAAAATAGCAGCCTTTGGGAGGGCAGTACAGCACCCACTATATATCCGACATCGCGGGCGCCCAAAAGTCGCTATTCTGCGGCGCCTGATAACTTCTTGATAACTTTTTATGCAGTGTGATCCTTACACCGTATAAGTTGAGGCAGGAGCTGGGAGCAGCATGGGAGGAGTGGACCAGAGAGCAGATGCGGAGGAGGGCCACTGCAGCGGCGAGGCCGGGACACCCGCAGGGCTGAGGAAGGAGTCGCGGGGATGGCCGAGTAGCGAAATGTCCTGTGAGATGGATGTGGCGGCCGAGACTTCCTCTGGTGGATGCCGGCTATTCTTACCGCTTATCACAAAACTTAGATTATGTTCCGGTCACAATTTATGGGGAAGATATTTGATTCTGAAATAATGCTACAGAGTGTATTTTTCACTATGAAATGAGAAAAGAAAAGTATTTTTAATAGTAAAAATCAATCTCATTAGCTCAGGAAACATATATTCCCGTTCACCAATTAGTGCTGCATTAGATAGTGCCAGAAATGTGCACAGGAGCAAGCCCAATCCTGCACAGCACTGCTTCTGCTACAAGACGTATATCTACTGACTTGTGGCTTAGATTAAGTCACAGAGGACGTATACAGGGATGGTCGTAGTCAGACAACGTCGCTACGCTAGAACTACGCATAGTTTTACGCAATTACGCTTCACCAAACTACGGCTTTGAAATCAAATATTCCCTTCGTATGCATTTCGTAGACTACGCGTTAAAATACGCAATTACGCATAGTGCGAAGCGTAGTGTATGCGGATGCTTATGCCCGTATGCAGAAAATTTTATGCATTCATTTCTCTTTAAATGCTTGTACCGGGAACTCTTCTATGTGTACATTCCCTTTCCAATGCGTAAATTTGTAAGCATACAATCGCACACAGAAAATTAGACGCAAGTAACGCAATACACATGTTAACTACACATAGTGGGCATAAGCTACGTGTAACGGTACTTCGCTACGCGTACATTCGTAAGCGTAGTTTTGAAACTTCACCTACGAACTACGATGCGTAGATGCGAACTATGATGCCTAAATTCACACTGGCGTAGTTTCTGCTCATCCCTGGACGTATATATCTACTGACTTGTGGATAAAGTGGTTAAGTTAAGCTACAACAAGTTACTGTGCGCCCTTATTTCCCCGTGCCTTTATTTAATGTATCCCCCTAGGCTCCCCTCCCCCTTGAATAATTGTAACCCCGTGGCCCATTCCGCTCAGTGTCAGTGTTCCCATCTTTGCTCCACTCCTCTCCCTCCGATGCACAGTTTAGGCTGCAGAAAGGTGCAGGAAGCATTGTCACTCAGCCTCTGAGCAGTAGCTCTGCTCTCCATACACCGATGGGCTTTCTTCTGTATTGCATCTTTAGTGCATTATTACAGCTTGGTTTTGGTTTGTGTGCAAGAGGTGGTGTGTTCACATGTTGCATTAAGGTTGTTTTGATATCGTTGCCAGGTTACTCAGGTATATAGTACAGCCCCTTCTGTATACGTGGTGTATTGACGTGGTACAGAGTACACAGCAATTATACCAGTACTTCCAACAGTAAAATAGTGGGCACTGGTCATTTTACAATTAGCATGACCCACATTACCTAGGTACTTTGGTAGGGTGCCACGCGTTAGTTAATTGGAATAAGTAACATTAAAGCAAACCTCTAAGTTTGGCAAAGGGAAAAGTTAGATACTTACCTTGGTAGATCCTCGTCCTTCCACGTCCTCCTCCAGACCACCGCTTCACGCCGGGACCTCGCATTGCACAGGCGCAGGACGGCTCGCTCTTGTGCGGGGACATGGAGATGCTTGGGCTCGGTGGAATAAGCAGAGCCTGATCAGCTCTGTGCTACTGCACAGGCGCTAGCCATTTGCACAGCTCTCCGTCGACAAACTCAGTTGAGAAGGTTCAGGTGGGACCCAGAACTAACAGCAAGGTGTGGATGGCATCTACTGAGGTAAGTATCTGAATTGCACAATTTTCCCTACAGGTACTATCTAAAGCATTCATGTCAAACTCCGGCCCTCGGGCCAAATCTGTCCCTCAGAGCCATTACATTTGGCCCTCAAGTGGTTTCCCCACTTTGCATTATGTTTGGCCCACTCTAGACCACCAGGCAATCTAGACTGGGGGTGAAGCCCTAGAACACCTGGGAAGCCATATGGATGTGGTAGGGGGAAAGCATTAAACACTAGGAAACTGTATAGGGTAGGTTGGGGGCCTCTAGACACCAAGGAACTGTATTGGGGAGGGAGGACCACTAGGCACCAGGGAGCTGTATAGGAGTTGGAGGGGGGGCATTTGACACAAAAGAACTTCATAAGAGAGGAAGGTGGCCGGTGGACATTGAGGTTGGCCCGTGATTAGGTTCCAGTGTACAATTTTGACCCACTTTGTATTTGAGTTTGACACCCCTGCTCTAAAGGGTTCCTTAACCACTTCGCCATATCTGGACGCATATATCCGTCCAGATAGGCAGTGGTGCTGCAGCCGTGTGGTGCGCGCGATCGGGCGCGCGCCCGCGCACGCTCCCGCTGCCTCCCGCTGCCCCCCCGATCAGTGAATGGGAATATAATTCCCATTCACCGATCTAGGTCCCCGGCAGAAATACCGACGCTTTCTCATCAGAGAGCGTGATATTTCTGCCCCCAGGAAACTTCTTCTCTTCTTTTTAGTTCCTAGATGCGACATCGTTCGCATCTAGGAATTTTTTTAATGTGGCCATCTTGTGGCCAAGTAGTAAACTGCACCCACATAGATGTATTGAATAAAAAAATACATTACATTACATCTAAAATTGGCTATTTACCTCCCAAACTAAAATTACACAAATTCATTTTTGTATTAAAAAAAAAAATAAAAAAAATTACAATAAAAAAAAAAAACTACATAAATAGTTACCTAAGGGTCTGAACTTTTTAAATATACATGTCAAGAGAGTATCTTATTACATTTTTTAAAATTATAAGCTTGTAAATAGTGATGGACGCAAATTGAAAAATGCACCTTTATTTCTAAATAAAATATCGGCGCCATAAATTGTGATAGGGATGTAATTTAAATGGTGTAATAAGCGGGACAAATGGGCACATAAAATGCATGGGTTTTAATTACTGTAGCATGTATTGATTTTAAACTATAATGGCCAAAAACTGAGAAATAATGATTTTTTTCCATTTCTATCTTAATCTTCCTGTTAAAATGTATTTACAGTAAAGTGGCTCTTAGCAAAATGTACTACCTAAAGAAAGCCTAATTAGTGGCGGAAAAAACGAGATATAGATCAATTAATTTTGATAAGTAGCGATAAAGTTATTAGCGAATGAATGGGAGGTGAACATTGCTCGGATGCATAAGATTTTCGAAGCTGTAGGCTGAAGTGGTTAAAGGAAAACTTAAGTCAAAAAAAAAATGACATTTACTCACCTGGGGCATCCCTCAGCACCCCGAAGCTGGATGGTGCCCTCGCAGCCCCGCTCCGATCGTCCTGTCCCCGCCGGCGGCTACTTCCGGTTCGGCGACAGCCGCCGACAGGCTGGGAACGCGGCTGTTTTTCCGCGTTCCCAGCCGCTGCTATCACCCTCTATGCTGCTAGCATAGAGGGTGATAGCAGCGGCTGGGAACGCGGAAAAACAGCCGCGTTCCCAGCCTGTCGGCGGCTGTCGCCGAACCGGAAGTAGCCGCCGGCGGGGACAGGACGATCGGAGCGGGGCTGCGAGGGCACCATCCAGCTTCGGGGTGCTGAGGGATGCCCCAGGTGAGTAAATGTCATTTTTTTTTTTTGACTTAAGTTTTCCTTTAAAGAGGAGCTGTTAGGTATAAGGTCTCAGAGAAAAAAAACACATATATCAGTAGCTAAAGATTGGCTGTACTTACATTACGTATGCATTTCTCTGTCCACGTTTGGATTTCACAGAATTTTTATATAGTATTTGCACAGAATGATGCTCCTGACAGCTCATGGCAGGCTCCATGTTTGTCTGTCTCCTATGAAGCCAATTGTGATGTCATGTCCTGCCTGCTTCCTGATGATTCACTCACACAAAAGATCCATAATGAATAACACTACTGTGCAGTGAATATTGATTAGCCATGTGGCTAGGAACAATAGCAGACTCCTGCAGTGTACTCTGCCTGGAGATTTTTCACTGCTATGCTGTTGTAACATTGTAACATGAGCCTGTACTTTCTCCCTAGCAGCCGAGGGGAGGACCCAAGCAGCCCCAGAATGCTTTGCAGTATGGTATGCGGCCTGTCCTCCTTTTGAGAGCTTGTGTCTAACATCCTTGCTGTTCAGCACACATTAAAAGTAAGAGAGATTTTTAACTTCAGTATTGCCTTTTTGGCTTCCTTCTAAACTGTTTAACACAGGAGAATAGAGGTTTAAATGAGCTTTTGCAGCCTGACAGTTACTCTTTAACCATTTCAGCCGCCCAGACGTGATCCTCCCATCCAGGCGGCTGCTCTGCTGCGGTGCCTCTCCTCAGCACGCTCCCGTGGGCGATCACGGGCGCGCCACCATGCCTCTGTGCTGTCCCCCGGTAGCCCTGGGTTCAGTGAATGGAAACATGGTTCCCGATCCGTGTCCCCAGCAGAAAAACCGAAGTGCTCTTACAAGAGGCTTAAGTCTTTCTGCAAATAAAATTTTCCACGTCCCCCTTGTGCTTCCAGTTAGCGAGAAGCAAAAGGAGGAAAAAAAACTCAAGGTGGCCACCTTGTGGCCAAATAGTAAAACTACATCTACATATTTTTTACATTACAATTTACAGATATAATAACATTAAAAATTAACTGTTTATTTCCCACACCAAAATATTACCCAAATACAATTTTTAATGGAAAAAAAAATTACAATTAAAAAAACAAAAAACAAATAGTTACCTAAGGGTCTGAACTTTTTAAATATGCATGTGAAGGGGGTATACTACGAACATTTTTTAAATTATAAGCTTGTTGTGATGAAACGTGGAAAAGCCGCTGTCTCTCAAAGTGAGGCGGCTGTTTCCGCGTCCACTTGTTCCTTGTCTGGCGTGCGATCACATACGTGGGAGCACCCAGATCCGTAGTCAGATCCGTAAGTGTGCCGGGACCAGCTGGAGCTGTAATCCTACACTTAGCTAGATTCTGTTGATAGCTAAAGTACTAGTTTGATTGTGATTATCTGTTATGACTTCCTGCTTGCCTGACTATCCTCCTGAACTCTGATCTTGTACCTCGATATTTCTGATACTCTGTTGCCGAACCCCGGCTCGTCCTTAGACTCTGCTTCTGCCTCCTGATCTTGTACCTCGATATTTCTGATACCCTGTTGCCGAACTCTGCCTGTACCTAGACTCCGCCTCTGCCTTATGATCTTGTACTTTGTCTGTCCGTGTGTGTACGACCTGGCTTGTCCGACCTCGAGAACCGACCTTACGCTTGGAGGCGGTTCCTCGTCCTGTCAGTGACATCTCCTCCTGAGTGTCACTCTCAGACTATCCTTCCTACTGTCAGTCTGACTCCTCCCGTTTCGGAGAGCTCAGGTCTGCGGAAGGAATCTGTGCAGTACTCCTTGCTGCACTGAGGCCTAGTCCTCTAAGTGTTACTGTTACACCAAACATCACACTCTACTCAGGTGAACAGAGGTTAGCTAGTATATTGGATTATCGGTGAGACTGCAGATCACTTATAATCTGGTATACGTCTGTATTCCCCGTGATACTGCAGATCACCGGTAATCAGACCTCTCTGTGCTTCACCGATCGTTACAGAACGCCAGACCAATAAACTGATGGACGCACGCGCTGACCCTCTGACCGTGCTTGCCACTACGGTGGATACTATCCATCAAGCACTGGGCCAGCACAAAGCTTTGATTGATGCCCTAACAGGCTCTGTGCAAACCCTTCAGACGTCAGTTGATTCGGTGCGATCCCCTCCTAGTGATGACATACGTATGCCCATACCTGATAAGTTTTCCGGCCACAAGTCTGACTTCCGGAATTTTAGGAGTAGAGTGTTGTCGTACTTCGAATTGAGACCCCGATCCTCGGGGACTGAGACCCAACGGGTCATTTTTATTAAAACATTGTTAACCGGTGACTCCCAGACCTGGGCATACAATCTGCCTCCCACCGATACTGCTCTGACCTCGGTAGAGGAATTTTTTAAGGCTATGGCCATGATATACGACGACCCTGACCTTGCGGCAACCTCTGAGCGGAAGCTCAAATTTTTGCGGCAAGGCAGAGGGTCGGTTGAGGATTACGCGGCAGAGTTTCGTAGGTGGTCTATTACCGCCAGATTTGACAACTTTGCTCTGATGGATTATTTCTTGTCTGGGTTGTCGGAGGAGGTCTCCGATTTGATGTTAACCTTACCCGAGCCCAAGACAGTCGATGAGGCCATATCATCGGCCATCCGAGTCGATCGTCGACTTCGCCATCAGACGCAGGCTAGGGGCAGTCACCGTGTCAGGGTGACTTCGTATGCGGTACCTTCTGCTGCATCCTCCGTTACGGCATCCCCGCCTGTTTCACCCTCTCCGGCCTTGCCTCCACCCGAGCCAATGCAAATTGGTAGATCAAAACTGACCCAGGTGGAGCGGAGGCGGAGAATGACAGAACGTCTGTGCCTGTACTGTGCAGAGGCAGGACATAGGGTGCAGAATTGCCCTAACAAGTCGGGAAACGAGTTTGCCTAGGAGTAGTGGGGGGTGACACCCTAGGCACACAATTTTCACCCCTTAAAGAGAAAAAATTGCTTCTCCCCTGTACGATTACATGGGAGAATAAGTCAGTAGCCACTGAAGCGTTTGTCGATTCAGGCTCAGCGGCTAATTTTATGAACCTTGAATTTGCTCAGGAGTTGGGTATTCCCCTCATTCCAGTGAGTCCCCCCATTCAGGTCACAGCAGTGGACGATTCCCCTCTGCAACGGGAGCGCCCACTGTCACAGACCCCGGAGGTGAAAGTCGCCATAGGGGTACTGCATGGGGAACAGTTACGGTTTTATGTGTTACGTATGTCCACCTCCACTATTATCCTAGGCATGCCGTGGTTGCAAACTCATTCACCTCAAATAGACTGGGCCACGGGTCAGTTAACTACCTGGTCACCTCATTGTTTCCGACGGTGCTTGGGAAAGTTGACATTGGGGCAAACCAGTGTTCAGGTGGGAGGTGTGCCAGATCAGTACTCCGAATTTTCTGATGTATTCTGTCCCAAGGCAGCTGACAAACTACCCCCACATCGCCCTTTCGACTGTCCCATCGATCTCCGTTCAGGTTGTGTACCTCCCCGGGGACATTTGTACAATTTGTCGGGGCCCGAGAAATTGGCCATGCAGGATTATATCCGTGAGAATTTGGCCAAGGGATTCATTCGGCCGTCCCGGTCACCCGCTGGGGCAGGTTTCTTTTTTGTTAAGAAAAAAGATGGGGGCTTACGGCCATGTATCGATTATCGGGGGCTTAATAAAATTACTGTGAAGAATCGCTACCCGCTGCCATTAATAGATGACCTATTCACACAGGTCACGGAGGCTAGGATATTCTCGAAACTAGATTTACGAGGGGCATACAACCTGGTGCGCATCAGAGAAGGCGACGCATGGAAAACGGCCTTCAATACTCCGGACGGGCATTACGAGTACCTGGTAATGCCCTTTGGGTTATGTAATGCCCCGGCCGTTTTCCAGGAACTCATTAATGAGGTCTTTAGGGAGGTGTTGGGGAAGTTCGTTTTAGTTTACCTTGACGACATCCTTATCTTTTGTAACAACCTCTCTGATCACAGAACTCATGTCAGATGGGTTTTGAACAAACTGAGGCAGAATTTGTTATATGCTAAACTGGAAAAGTGCATTTTTGAGGTGACGTCAGTGGCTTTTCTGGGATATATAATCTCCACCTCGGGCCTATCTATGGACCCTGCCAAGGTCTCTGCGGTCTTGGAGTGGCCGCAGCCGGTGGGGTTAAAGTCCTTACAACGCTTCTTGGGTTTTGCAAACTACTATAGAAGGTTTATTAGGGGATACTCCACAGTAATTGCACCCCTTACCAGTCTTACAAAAAAAGGGGCAGACACCACTCATTGGCCTCCCGAGGCCTTACAAGCATTCGCTACTTTAAAGGGGTTGTTCTGCTCAGCACCCATATTGAGGCACGTGGACACTTCTCTCCCGTTCATAGTTGAGGTAGACGCCTCAGAGATTGGAGTGGGGGCTGTGCTGTCTCAACGTTCAGGTCTTCAGGGGAGTTTACACCCGTGTGCCTATTTTTCACGAAGGTTCTCTCCGGCAGAGAGAAACTACGATATAGGCAACAGGGAGCTCCTAGCCATCAAACTAGTCTTCGAAGAGTGGCGTCATTGGCTGGAAGGAGCGGAGCACACGATCACGGTTTATACCGCTCACAAGAATCTCGAGAACATCGAGGGGGCTAAAAGGTTAAGCCCTCGGCAGGCTCGATGGTCGTTATTTTTTTCGAGGTTCACATTCTTAATTACGGACACTCCAGGTAGTAAGAATACCAAGGCGGATGCACTCTAGGTGTTTCGAGCCAGAGACAGCACAGCCCTCTGTTCCTGAGACCATTGTTCCACGAAAGTTGGTGTTAGCCGCTACCGAGACTTGGAAGGATTGGAGGGAAACTTTGGGTCCTTTTCAGCAGGATGTCCCGGAAGGGAAACCTGAGGGGGTTTTGTTTATCCCGTTGCCCTTCCGTCTCCAGATCTTGGAGATGGTGCACTCACACAAGAATGCGGGACATCCTGGGGCGTCTAGAACGCAGGATTTAGTGACCAGGTGTGCGTGGTGGCCTTCCCTAGCAGCTGACTGCAAAGAGTTTGTCAGGGAATGTGCGGTGTGCGCAAAAAGCAAGCCCTCCCGGCTGGCATCTGTAGGTACTCTGCAGCCTTTGCCCACCCCGAGCGAACCATGGACCCACTTGTCCATGGATTTTGTGGGGGAGCTTCCTAGGTCGGAGGGCATGTCGGTCATCTCGGTGGTAGTCGACCGCTTTAGTAAAATGGCCCATTTCGTGCCCTTGAAAGGACTCCCCTCGGCCCAGGAATTGGCCGACCTATTCATCACCCATATCTTCCGGCTGCATGGCATTCAAGACATAGTATCCGATCGGGGAGTCCAGTTTGTCTCAAAATTTTGGAGGGCATTGGAGGGCATTCTGTCACCAAATGGGCATGGGACTGTCATTTTCTTCGGGCTACCACCCACAGACAAATGGCCAAACGGAGAGGGTCAACCAATCATTAGAGCAATTTTTAAGATGTTACGTTGCTGAAGCGCAGAGTGATTGGGTCAAATTTTTACCGTACGCAGAATTTGCGCACAATAACTTAAAGAGTTCTTCCTCGGGTTTCTGTCCATTTCAGATAGTGACCAGGGGGATTACCTAAATTCTCTCCGTTACTGATTGCGTCCAACCCATTCCCAGCCTTGGAGGCCTGGCAGAGGTCATTTAGGGACATGTGGTGGACCATAAAAGATAATCTAGTAAAAGCATTTCAGAGTCAGAAAGGTCAAGCAGACAAGAGACGCTCTTTAGAGTGGAGGTTTCAACCAGGAGACTTGGTCTGGGTGTCCACCCGCCACTTGACCTCGAGACAGCCCTCAGCTAAGTTGGGGCCCAGATTCGTGGGCCCATTCCGGGTAGCAAAGAAAATCAACAATGTCACATATGCCATTGATCTCCCTACGAGCATGTGTGGCGTTAGGTCCTTCCATGTATCCCTACTGAAACCTGCAGTTCATGTGGGTCTCAATCCTCCTCCTCCGGTAATAATTGATGATCGACCGGAATATGAAGTCGAGAAGATTTTAGATTCTCGGGTAGTACAAAATTCTACACAGTATCTGGTACATTGGAAAGGGTATGGCATTGAAGAGAGGCAATGGGTACCTGGGAACCGCATGCATGCGGATGAGTTAGTGAGGGAATTTCATGTCTTACACCCCGAGAAACCTGGTAGGAGTTGTCCGGAGTCCACTCCTCGGGGGGGGGGGGGGGGGGGGTACTGTGATGAAACGCGGAAAAGCAGCTGTCTCTCAAAGTGAGGCGGCTGTTTCCGCGTCCAGCAGGGCATCACAACGCGGAAAAACCGCCGCATGCCGCTTAGGCAGAGCGGCGGAATCCGCATTGAAAACGGCGGAATCCGCATTGGAAGCGGCCCCCACACGCGGTGCTCAAGATACATTGCAAGACAGTTCTGGTGTGGCTGGGACTGATAGTCCACCAGGATTCAGAGTGACACGCGCGCGCGCACAGAGACAGAGCTTATATAACAGCCAGAAGTAGTCAGCTGACCAGGCTGGTCAGCTGACATTTTCCACAACTTTCATTGGTCCAGCAATTAGGGAGGTCCTGGAAAGGTCCTTGAGTATATATACTGCTGGCTGTTCACTTGTTCCTTGTCTGGCGTGCGATCACACATGTGGGAGCACCCAGATCCGTAGTCAGATCCGTAAGTGTGCCGGGACCAGCTGGAGCTGTAATCCTACACTTAGCTAGATTCTGTTGATAGCTAAAGTACTAGTTTGATTGTGATTATCTGTTATGACTTCCTGCTTGCCTGACTATCCTCCTGAACTCTGATCTTGTACCTCGATATTTCTGATACTCTGTTGCCGAACCCCGGCTCGTCCTTAGACTCTGCTTCTGCCTCTTGATCTTGTACCTCGATATTTCTGATACCCTGTTGCCGAACTCTGCCTGTACCTAGACTCCGCCTCTGCCTTATGATCTTGTACTTTGTCTGTCCGTGTGTGTACGACCTGGCTTGTCCGACCTTGAGAACCGACCTTACGCTTGGAGGCGGTTCCTCGTCCTGTCAGTGACATCTCCTCCTGAGTGTCACTCTCAGACTATCCTTCCTACTGTCAGTCTGACTCCTCCCGTCTCGGAGAGCTCAGGTCTGCGGAAGGAATCTGTGCAGTACTCCTTGCTGCACTGAGGCCTAGTCCTTTAAGTGTTACTGTTACACCAAACATCACACTCTACTCAGGTGAACAGAGGTTAGCTAGTATATTGGATTATCGGTGAGACTGCAGATCACTTATAATCTGGTATACGTCTGTATTCCCCGTGATACTGCAGATCATCGGTAATCAGACCTCTCTGTGCTTCACCGATCGTTACACTTGTAAATAGTGATGGACGCAAAACGGAAAAAATGCACCTTTATTTCCAAATAAAATATTGGCGCCATACATTGTGATAGGGACAAAATTTAAATGGTGTAATAACCGAGACAAATGGGCAAATAACATACGTAGGTTTTAATTATGGTAGCATGGATTATTTTAAAGCTATAATGGCTGAAAACTAAGAAATAATTATTTTTTTCCCATTTTTTCTTATTAATCCTGTTAAAATGCATTTATATAAAACATAATTCTTGGCAAAATGTACCACCGAAAGAAAACCTAATAAGTGGCGGAAAAAACAAGATATAGATAAAAAACAATTTGTTAAGAAGTGATAAAGTTATTAGCGAATGAACGGGAGGTGAAAATTGCTCTGATGCATAAGGTGAAAAATCCCCGCGGGCTGAAATGGTTAAATGTAACCAAGGTGCCCAATTTACTTTACCTGGGGCTTCTTCCAGCCCCCTACAGTTCTTCAGGTTCCTCCCTGACGTTCTGGTTTGATCCGTTCAACAACAGCTGTGCCCCCTAAAAGAAGGTCGACTGAGCCAGTTGTGGGCTACTGTCCGTTCGGCACATGCCCAGTTGCAAATTTCATGAACTGCGCAAGTGCAAAGCGCTCCCGGCTGTGGAGAACGATCAAGAAGACGCATGGCCTGGGGACAGCTGCTGATCAGAACGAGAGCAAGGGACCAGAAGCCCCAGGTAAGTTAAACTGGCGCTATTTGCACACAGCAATTTTAATGATGCTTTGTGAATATGCCCTATAGTGTGATGAGTACTGCCCAGGGAGAGGAAAGGCAAGCTATCAGGACACAGTGTGAACTAGGCTCATAAGCTTTGCCACTGAGTGCTGCACAGGGAGAGTAAAGCAATCAGGACACGGTGTGAACAAGGCACAAAAGCTTTGCCACTGAGTGCTGCCCAGGGAGAGTAAAGCAATCAGGACACAGTGTGAACAAGGCACAAAAGCTCTGCCACTAATGATGCGCAAGGCTAGATAAACAATCCAATCTTGAACCTCTTGTAGATTCTCTGTGCTACACTATTCATGCTCCTGGCCTTTGAAGAGGCATGAAAGGTAATAACATGACAGCAGATGTACATAATGTGAATCAGAAGACACCACTTGTTCTGGCTCCATGCTGTAAGGGAACTCTTCTCTGTTCCGCTGTTACTATGGAGATACAAATGTCAATCTCGGCTCTACTTTGTAGAAACAATTGCCTTCCTTTGAAGTTAACCATCCATTGGAAAAATAACAGAGCCTCATTGTAGGGGGATTAGTCAGAAAATATTTATTTAGTAAACATGTACTAGAATTGCATGACACAACTTTGTATTTATATTATACACACGCAGCTGCACCTCAAACGGGTATACTCCGGAGCATAGCACCACTGGGGGGACATGGCTATTCTAGGGAGTATGGGAGCATAGCACCACTAGGGGGTGCATGGCTATACTAGGGAGCATGGGAGCATAGCAATACTGGGGGGTGGGGGCATGGCTATACTAGGGAGTATGGGAGCATAGCACTACTGGGGGGGGGGAGCATAGCTATACTAGGGAGTGTGGGAGCATAGCACCACTGGGGGGACATGGCTATTCTAGGGAGTATGGGAGCATAGCACTACTGGGGGGGCATGGCTATTCTAGGGAGTATGGGAGCATAGCACTACTGGGGGGGGGAGCATAGCTATACTAGGGAGTGTGGGAGCATAGCACCACTGGGGGGACATGGCTATTCTAGGGAGTATGGGAGCATAGCATTACTGGGGGGACATGGCTATTCTAGGGAGTATGGGAGCATAGCACTACTGGGGGGGCATGGCTATTCTAGGGAGTATGGGAGCATAGCACTACTGGGGGGGCATGGATATTCTAGGGAGTATGGGAGCATAGCAATACTGGGGGGGGGGGGTTGCATGGCTATACTAGGGAGCATGGGAGCATAGCACTACTGGGGGGGAGCATGGCTATACTAGGGAGTGTGGGAGCATAGCACTACTGGGGGGGGGGGTGCATGGCTATACTAGGGAGCATGGGAGCATAGCACTACTGGGGGGGGGGAGCATGGCTATACTAGGGAGTGTGGGTGCATAGCACTACTGGGGGGGGAGCATGGCTATACTAGGGAGCATAGCATTACTAGGGGGGGGCATGGCTATACTAGGGAGTGTGGGAGCATAGCACTACTGGGGGGGGGGGCATGGCTATACTAGGGAGTGTGGGAGCATAGCACTACTGGGGGAGGGGGGCATGGCTATTTTAGGGAGCATGGGAGCATAGCACTACTGGGGGGGGGGGCGTGGCTATACTAGGGAGTGTGGGAGCATAGCACCACTGGGGGGGGACATGGCTATTGTAGGGAGCATGGAAGTATCGCATTACTGGGGGGACGTGGCTATGAGCGCATAGCACTACCAGGGGGACATGGCTATACTAATGAGCATGAGAGTATAGCAGTACAGGGGAGACATGGCTATACTAAGAAGCATTGGAGCATAGCACTACTCAGGGGGACATGGCTATACTAGGGAGCATCAGAGCATAGCACTACTAAGGGGGCATAGGAGCATAGCACTACTGGGGAGACATGGCTATAGAGAGCATAAGAGCATAGCACTACTGGGGGGGGGGGGGCATGGGTGTAGTAGGGAGCAATAGAGCATAGCACTACTGGGGAGGCATGGCTATAGAGAGCATGGGAGCATAGCACTACTGGGGGGGGGGCATGGCTATAGTAGGGGGTATGGGAGGATAGCACTACTGGGGGGGGGGGGGGGAAGGCTATAGTAGGGAGTATGGGAGCATAGCACTACTGGGGGGGGGGGCATGGCTATAGTAGGGAGCATTAGAGCATAGCACTACTAGGGAGACATGGCTATAGAGAGCATGGAAGCATAGCACTACTGGGGGGGGGGGGGGTTTATGGCTGTACTAGGGAGCATTAGAGCATAGCACAACTTGGGGACATGGCTATACTAGGGAGCATGGGAGCATAGCACTACTGGGGAGACTTGGCTATACTAGGAAACATGAGAGCATAGCAATACAGATATGGCTATACGGGGGGGGGGGGGGGGGAGGGGAATGGCATGGCAATACAGATATGGTTATACTGGGGGGATGGCAATACAGATATGGCTATACGGGGGGGGGGGGGTGGCAATACAGATATGGTTATACTGGTGGGAAGGCAATACAGATATAGTTATACTGGGGGACGTGGCAATACAGATATGGTTATTCTGGGGGACGTGCAATACAGATATGACTATACTGGGGGGGCAGGGCATTGTTTGGATGGCGACATGGCTATACTTGGGAGCACAGCACTACTGAGGGACACTGGAGGAAAAAAATGAAGCAAATACTTACCTAAGGAGAGGGAAGGCTCTGGGTTGTATAGAGCCTTCCTTCTCCTCTCTCGGTGCCCTCTATCCTGTGCTGGCTCCCCCCCCCCTTTCAACCACCCACCGAAAGGGTATTTGGAGGTCTTCGGGAGCCGTGTCCTCCCGAAGACGTGCGGCTCCATACTGCACAGGCGTGAGCGTGCAAGAGAGCGTGCTTGCGCAGGCGCAGTACAGGGCTGCCCTTCTTCAGGAGCCCTCGCACTCCCTGAAGACTTCTGAAGCCTCCTTCGGCCGGGTAAAGCAGTATTTGACTAAATTAGTCAAATACTGCTACCGGGCGAGCCAGCACCAGAACGAGGGGACCAAGAGAGAAGCGTCAAGGCTCTATAGGACCCAGAGCCTTCCCTCTCCTTGGGTAAGTATCTGTCTTATTTTTTTTAAATGCGGTTCCCATTCACTTTAAAACAGAATTTTTGTATTTGATAGATATTTTATACTCTCCAGCAGCTCAAGAGAACCTTAGTAATTTAGCATCACATCTCCCTCGTGGCGTAGTGAAAAAAATCTATGCCGTCTCTAATCAGCGCTAAGTTGACAAACGTAACCTGAGCCCGGTTACGTAACTAGATAACGGAAGACAAGAGCCAACTCCCGATAGATTTGTGTGTTGCCCTTTTAAATCCGGCGTTTAACAATTTATATTCAGCTAGCTTAGTGCGGAGGTTCTGCAAGAGAAATGAGACATTGGCAAGATTTCCACCACTGGCGCTCACGCAAATTCATATTCAGCAAGTGCTGCGAATCCTGCAGAGTTAATATGCCCTTGCCTGGAGTGTGATGTAGTGTTAATGAGCGCAGCTGCTGCGCCGCTATCAGCTGCCCCGAGACTCGTCTGTCCATGATGCCGAGGACGAAGTTGGTCACGTCAAGTTTAAAAGACAAGGCAAAAATCGTGAGCAGACGTGCGCGGTATCCATTTATGTCAATCATACTGATCATCAAATCTACCAGGGACGCCCCATCAATCCACCTTCTATCAACCCCGGGAAAGTTTATTGATTGAGAGGGTGATTGAATATGTTGGGAGATCATCAATGGGCAGGTGAGGGGAGAAGCAGTGAGATACATCTATGGCCACATGGCCTATGACCTATGGCTTTCCTGAATCTAGCGCAATGGTTGTGCTCATTAAAGTAAACCTGATAGGAAGGATAATAAAGTCCAACCCCGATTTTAATAAAGCACAAGTACCCCACATTATCTGGCTGAAGCAAGCTGGCGCTGGCAGTGGTCAGCACCAGAACCCCCTCTGCCTCTCCTGCCGACACTGAGGCCTGTTCAGGCAGCCAGTCCTGACTCCTCAGTGCCCTCCTCTGCTTTCTACACCGCTTCCCGCGCAAGGAAAAAACTCAGCCAGGGCGAGTCTTTCCCTGTTGTTGGCAAGAGGGGGACATGAAGTGGCTGGGAATCAGTATGCCTGCCTTACCACCCTTTACCACCACCACCACAACCCTCCTGGCTCCTCCTGATTGTTAACTATTACTAACTAAGCCGCCTGGTTCACAATTTTTTTTACAGCCGTGGTACCAACACTACGTGCCACGTACACATGCCACGGACACGTGCCACGTCCGGCATGCTCCTGGCCCACGTTACACCACAGGTTTTCTCGCCTGTAGTGACAAAATGGAGTGACAAAATGGCCAGAGGCATCCCTGGGCCCTCTTACAGCTCTGCCCGCCCCCCCCCCCCCCCAGCGGTCACAAGGGCTGCTCCCCTGTAGTTAAGCCCCTGCAGTCTGACATACGGCAGCAAAAACTTTAGAACTGGCCCTGTGTAAAACCAATCTGAAACACACCCATAGGCCTCTTACACAGTAAGAAGTTGCGTTTGATGCGACGTTAAGGTCGCATAACGTGCCCCAATTACAGTTGGGCCGAACCTCCGATTTTAGGTTCGCGAACTTTCGCGGAAGGTTCGGTTCGCGTTAAAGTTTGCGAACAACAATAGACTTCAATGGGGAGGCGAACTTTGGAAAAAAAAAATTATGCTGGCCACAAAAGTGATGGAAAAGATGTTTCAAGGGGTCTAACACCTGGAGGAGGGCATGGCGGAGTGGGATACATGCCCAAAGTCCCGGGGAAAAATCTGGATGTGACGCAAAGCAGCGTTTTAAGGGCAGAAATGACATTGAATGCTAAATGACAGGCCTAAAGTGCTTTAAAACATCTTGCATGTGTATACATCAATCAAGTAGTGTAATTAAGGTACTGCTTCACACTGACACACCAAACTGTTCACTGAACAGAACAGGTATGCAGTGGCGGGTTAACTGAACAGAACAGGTATGCAGTGGCGGGTTCACTGAACAGAACAGGTATGCAGTGGCGGGTTCACTGAACAGAACAGGTATGCAGTGGTGGGTTCACAGAACAGAACAGGTATGCAGTGGTGGATTCACAGAACAGGTATTCAGTGGTGGGTTCACTGAACAGGTATACAGTGGTGGGTTCACAGAACAGGTATGCAGTGGTGGGTTCACAGAACAGGTATTCAGTGGTGGGTTCACAGTACAGGTATGCAGTGGCAGGTTCACTGAACAGGTATGCAGTGGCGGGTTCACTGAACAGGTATACAGTGGTGGGTTCACAGAACAGGTATGCAGTGGTGGGTTCACAGAACAGGTATGCAGTGGTGGGTTCACAGAACAGGTATGCAGTGGTGGGTTCACAGTACAGGTATGCAGTGGCAGGTTCACTGAACAGGTATGCAGTGGCGGGTTCACTGAACAGAACAGGTATGCAGTGGCGGGTTCACTGAACAGAACAGGTATGCAGTGGCGGGTTCACTGAACAGAACAGGTATGCAGCGGTGGGTTCACAGAACAGAACAGGTATGCAGTGGCGGGTTCACTGAACAGAACAGGTATGCAGTGGCGGGTTCACTGAACAGAACAGGTATGCAGTGGTGGGTTCACAGAACAGAACAGGTATGCAGTGGCGGGTTCACTGAACAGGTATACAGTGGTGGGTTCACAGAACAGGTATGCAGTGGTGGGTTCACAGAACAGGTATTCAGTGGTGGGTTTACAGAACAGGTATGCAGTGGCAGGTTCACTGAACAGGTATGCAGTGGTGGGTTCACTGAACAGGTATACAGTGGTGGGTTCACAGAACAGGTATGCAGTGGTGGGTTCACAGAACAGGTATTCAGTGGTGGGTTCACAGTACAGGTATGCAGTGGCAGGTTCACTGAACAGGTATGCAGTGGTGGGTTCACAGACACAGTACAGGTATGCAGTGGTGGGTTCACAGAACAGGTATGCAGCCAGGAACAAGCTAAGCCTAACGAATCTTTCCCTATGAGAGACAGTGCAGCAGCTCGCCCTACTCTCACTAATGCAGGCAGGCACACGAGTGACCGTAATGGCCGCCGTTGCCTGCCTTATATAAGGGGGGTGGGGCTCCAGGGGCTAGTGTAGCCTAATTGGCTACACTAGGCCTGCTGACTGTGATGTAGAGGGTCAAAGTTGACTCTCCATGGTGCATTATGGGGCGAACCGAACTTCCGAAAACTTTTGCCTGCGGGACGCGAACCACAGAAGTTCGCATGGAACCGTTCGCAGGCGAACCATTCGGCCCAACTTTAGCCCCAATGCGTTGCGCATTAAAAGACTATAACTTGGACGTTATTTAGCCCTGCGTTTGGTGCGCCGTTTTCAGCGCACAGTGATATAACGAAAACGGCACATACGTAAAAAAAGAAAAGAAAACATTACTGAGCATGTGCAAACAGTCTAACGCAGCTAAAAACATGTATAACGCATAGCATGCAGCACTTTCATTTAACGTGCAGCGTTAGACACCAACGCAATGTCTGCACTGTGAACAGCCCATTGATTTTTCATTGCTGTAAGTTATTGTGCGTTACATGTGATGAGCCGAAATTTCACATAGGTGTAATTTCACATCGTAATTTTTAATTACAAAGCAAAATCGTAATGTGTGATTTTTGGTAAACTCATAATAAATGTAACAGTCATTTGTAATTTTGCAGTGTAATTTATTATTAACTCATAATTATGTGCAATTTTGCATAGTTATGAGTATTTATGCAAAATTGTACGAGATTTAGCATTTACTCGTAACTACGATTTCGCGTAATTATAAGTAATTTTCATCATTACGAATTAGTTATTATGATCATAATCATAATTACAAAATTACATTGCGATTTCCTTGTTAGGCTTACACTTGTAATTACTCTAAATTTTGGGCAATTATGTGTAATTTATCTATAAATTTCGAAACTGTGAATAAGCTATTAGGCTCGTAATTACTGGTCACCATTGATGAGCGAAAGTGAAAAAAGAATTTTCTTTTTGCATGAATTTTCGCGAAAATAATTAAGAATTAGATTTTAAAAATAATTTTGTAATTATCACTTTTTTTTTTTGCAAAAAAAAAAAAAGTGATGCGTATTTTGCTGTTACCTCTTGTATCACGCACACACGACCATGCATATGCGTCATGGATCATAACTGGCTGCCTACCAAAGTGAAAGCGGCAGTAGAGTGCAAACTTTTTGTCTGCAACCAGCCAGCGTGTGACAGCATTTATGCGACTACTTTCTTATATCAATTTTCAGTGACCGTATTGCGAAAATACTATTCTCTATGCGAAAATAACTTTGGTGAATATTCATGAGCACCTCTGCTCATTATTAATTATGGCTAGGGCTGCTCAAATCCGGATCCGGGAGATACCCAGATAGTTGCTATCCGGATATCTCCCAGTAAACCTGTGCGGGGTGGGCGGGGGGGGTCAAGCTTACCTGTCTGACGTCTTCTTCGTCCGTTCCTGGCACCTCCCACGATGAGCTCCATGCGCATCACGTGACTACAAACACTTCCTCCTTCAACCCGGAAGGAGGAAGTGTTTGTAGTCACGTGACCGTCACGTGGACCACATTGTGGGAGGCGCCAGGGACGGATGAAGAAGACGTCAGACAGGTAAGCTTGACCCCCCCGCCCACCCCGCACAGGTTTACTGGGAGATATCCGGATAGCAACTATCCAGGTGTCTCACGGATCCAGATTTGAGCAGCCCTAATTATGGCATTGGGGTTTACATGATCACAACCAGCCAATTAGAGATTTACAAATAAACTTCCCTTTGAATTGCCTCAGAGATTTTCTTTAAAGTTACACTGAAGCGAAAAAGGCCTTATGATAAAATGAATTGTATGTGAAGTACATATAATGAATGGAACATTAGTAGCAAAGAAAAGTCTCATATTTTTATTTTTAATTCGTTTTTTTTAAATAACATTGCATAATCCTGTCATATTTGCAATTACTAGCCATACACTGTATTTTAAACTAAGAAACAGTGCAGAGCTATTTGAACTCCCCTGCAGTAAAACCTTATCTGAAGCTGCCTCTCACTGTTTCTTTGATGTATACATGCTTCAGAAAATAGGACTGTATCCCACCAAAGTTGGGTCGAAGAGCTCATAGAAGCTCTTTTGCATAGATAAATTCAATTTCTTAAAGAGAATCTGTATTGTTAAAATCGCACAAAAGTAAACATACCAGTGCATTAGGGGACATCTCCTATTACCCTCTGTCACAATTTCGCCGCTCCCCGCCGCATTAAAAGTGGTTAAAAACAGTTTTAAAAAGTTTGTTTATAAACAAACAAAATGGCCACCAAAACAGGAATTAGGTTGATGTACAGCATGTCCACACATAGACAATACATCCATACACAAGCAGGCTGTATACAGCATTCCTTTTGAATCTCAAGAGATCATTTGTGTGTTTCTTTCCCCCTGCATCTCTTATGCACTGAAGTTTCAGGCTGCTCTTTTCTTCCTGCAAACAGCTTTGCCCTTGTCTGAATTTCCTCAGTATGTGAAAGCCCAGCCAGCTCAGAGGACGATTTATCCAGCTTGTAAAAGATAAGAGAGCAGAGAGAAGCTGCACTAATCTAAATATCACACAGGCAGTGTGCAGAGAGGGGCCTGAAAGGGGGAGTTCAAAGCAGAACCATAACACTGAAGAACTTGGCAGCCTTCCAGACACAGGCCGACAAGTCTGACAGGGGAAAGATACATTGATTTATTACAGAGACTGTGATAGCAGAAAGTGCTGCAGTAAGCCAGAACACATTAGAATAGCTTTTGGAACTTGTAGGATGATAAAAAACAGGATGCAATTTTTGTTACGGAGTCTCTTTAAGTCTTCCTGTATGTTCAATTTCTTGATACTGTGGTACACATGCAATTCATTATATCATACGTTTATTTTCACTTCAGATTACCTTTAAAATAAATTGATTATACAGTAAATTATCCCTTTTATCTTTTAAGCACCATACACACGCTCAACAGCGGTCTTTTATGCAGCACAATTGTTGAACAATTTTTGTTGTGAAAAAAAAAAGTCTTTTGCTATTGTTCAAAAAGCTGATAAGACTGATAAGAAGTCAATCCAACTGTTGAATTGACTTGAGCTGCGTCTTATCACTTGTTTGAACAATAGCAAACAACTTTTTTTGGTTGTTTCAACTTGTTTCAACAACATAAGTAGTTTGATAATTGTGCATTTAAAAGACTTTTGTTGAGCGTTTGTATGGGGCTTTAGTGATAATGATGGTTAAATGATCATGTATCGTCTTCAGAACCTTAGAAGAAGCATCTGTTACTGGATCAGCAGAGGCGGGCCTGGACATTAGAACTTGATGAGGTCAAGTTTTGTGTGCGTCCAAAATTTTCCTATGGAAAGGTAATGATCTGTTTTTCTGGCTAATGAAAATGAACGATCTCATCTAAAGACATGACTATTCCTTGTGTTTTGCCAGTTTCGAAAATACATCCAGTTAGTATTAGGTGTGTCCTTTTTCCGACCCTGAAGAACCTTCTGAACTCAACCATCTTTTAGAGGACTATTAAAAACAGATGAAAAAGGAGGAAGAATGGTGTACCTCCCAAAGTAAGAGACCACTGCGAAGGTCAAAAATATATCAAAATGCAATGCGTAGGAAACATGTTGTCATAGAGTTTTGATTCATTTTCTTTGCCTTGTTTTTAAAAGTTTTAATGAAATCTGGCAACTTCTGCTTAAATAGTTTAGTAGAGTGGCCCACCTGTTGGTGGAAGGTTTGTTTTTTAACCCCATGCTTTATAATTTATTGAAAGGCTGTCGATCTGACTTTGACTTAATTGCTACTTAGTTTTGTTTTTGCTCTGTTTTGTTTTTGAGATCCTCAAGGACGTCGTAGTGATATTTTTCAGATGAACACATTAGGTCAAATGTACTAAGGCATCTCTGGAGATCTCTTGCCCAATGATGAGCAAAAATGCCAATATTCTTTTTGCATGAATTTCCACGAAAACAATGTAAACTTTGATTTTAGAGCAAAAATTCCATCGAAAATACATTTTTATATTTTTTGCAATTTTTTGTGAACTTTCGCGGTAAAATATGGTTTTTGTGGAAAACAAGTTGCAGTAAAAATATAGTTTTTTTTACACGTTTTCGCAGTAATAATATCGACTTTCTGTGTTTTTGAGGTAAAAATATAATTTTTTTTAGTTTTTGCAACAATTGCAAAAATGTGAAAATTCAAGCACTTCTCCGCAAATATTTTCTTGAATCGAAAATAGGATTTTAAATACGAAAATGACTTTGGCAAACATTTCCAAGCAACACTGCTCTTGGCATCTCTACTGGGTGTGGAAATCATAAGTGATCAAGCAAACCAGTGGCTGGATAGTGTACTGGTTATACAGAAGAACAGGGTTCGAATCTCGGCTCTTACTATTCACTAAGCTAGAAAGTAAAATTATTCAATATTAAAAATGGTGTCTCACAAATTTGGGCCTTCTACTTTAGGCATAGAGTTTGCAGGGCTCTCCCCCTTAGCGTTGGTCCCCTGGTCGAATCAGGACCACGCCGCTGTTACAGTAACCCAGAGTTCACGGCACCACACCAGCCTGTTTCCGTGACGTGAGTATTCCGCCCAACTAGTTAGGCTGGTTTACTATACTGGCGGCGTGGTCGGCCAGGCCACTAATGCTAAGGGGGAGAGCCCTGCAAACTTTATACCTAAAGTAGAAGGTCCAAATATGTCAGTGACCATTTCTAACCTTTGATACATTTTTGAGTGGTTTTACGCTAAGGAGGGATGCGTTTTTTTCTTTGAAGTGTTGTGTGTGGAACAAGTACAGTGGATTCTGATGTAGCTGAGGATCGTGACAGGCAGTGGGTGGCCTTTAATTGAGCACTACAGGTGATGTTGCCCTTAAGGACCAGAGCAATTTTCGCATTTCAGCACTCCTCCCATTCATTCACTAATCATTTTATTACTACTTCTCACATCAAAATGATCTGTATCTTGTTTTTTTTGCCACCAAGTAGGGTTTTTTTGGGTGGTACGTTTTGCTAACAATTATTTAATTCTATATGCATTTTAACAGGAGCAATACGAAAAAAAAAAAGGGAAAAAAAATGTTATTGCTCAGATTTCAGCCATTTTAGTTTTATAATAAAAATGATTTTCTGTGGATAAAACCTACACTATTCATTAGCCCATTTGTTCTGGTTATTACAAAATGTAAAATATGTCCCTAGTACAATGTATGGCGACAATATTTTATTTGGAAATAAAGGTGTATTTTTTTGTTTTCTTTGTTTACATTGTATCACTAATAACAAGCCCCTATTTGCAAAAATAACAGTAATGTACCCGCATACGTTAATACTAAAATAAAAGTTTAGTCCCTAAGGTAACTTTTTATGTATTTTTTTTAAATGTCACTTTTTTTTAATTTAGGTTTTTTCCCCTTTTGTACCAGAGAAATTTTCACCTTTCATCGCTCCTTCCATTCATTCGCCAATAACTTTATTACTATTTATCACAACAAAACAATCTATAGTTTGTTTGTTTTTGCCACCAATTAGGCTTTCTTTAGTTGGTACATTTTGCTAAGAATTATTTTATTGTAAATGCATTTTAATGTGGGAACAAAGAACAAGATGGAAAAAAATTCATTATGTCTCAGTTTTCGGCCATTATAGTTTTAAATTAATGAGTGAGAATGAAGAAATAAGTATCCGGGAACCAGCCAGCAGTAATGCTTAATTCACACCTTTAATTCCTCCACCTGGAGTTCCAAACATACAATACATACAGTCGGCCTAACAGTCATTTCGCAGGAGCACCTGCTTCTTGTTCTTCTTCTCTGCAGAAGAAGCAGGTGCTCCTGCGAAACGGCTGTTAGGCCGACTGTATGTATTGTATGTTTGGAACTCCAGGTGGAGAAATTAAAAAGGTGTGAATTAAGCATTACTGCTAGCTGGTGCCTGGATACTTATTTCTTCATTCTCACTGGTTGTATCAATATCTTCTATCCGGAGGCACAGACTGTCCACCTGCTACCCCCTGGATCTGCCTGTCTGCTCATCTAGTGCCAACCAAATTTTGTGCTCTTCTTTCTGTGGATCAGTTTTAAAATGATACATGCTACCATAATTAAAACCCACGTATTTTATTTGTCCATTTGTCCCGGTTATTAAAACATTTAAAATATTTTCCTGGTACAATGTATGACGCCAATATTTTATATGGAAATAGGTGCCTTTTTTTTAAATTTTGCATCCATCACTAATTAGCAGCCCATATTTTCATAAATAACATTAATATACCCTTTTGACACACATATTATATATAGTTCAGTCCCTAAGGTAACTATTTATGTATTTTTTTTAAATGCATATAATTTATTCATGTATTTATGTGAGAGTGTTGGAGGTAAGGGGTTAATTTTAAATAGAATTGTGGGTCTTTTTATTTAAAGAGGAAGAGGAAGAGAGGTCGGGCTGCCCTCCCCGCGGCTGACTCCCCCCTCCAATATTGGGGGGGGGGGGGGGGCACCTACCTACCTAACCTATAATGGAGGGTAGCTACCTATCTAACCTATACTGGGGGGCAGCTACCTACCTAACCTATACTGGGGGCAGCTACTTATCTAACCTATACTGGGGGGCAGCTACCTATCTAACCTATACTGGGGGGCAGCTACCTACCTAACCTATACTGGGGGTCAGCACCTACCTAACCTATACTGGGGGGCAGCTACCTATCTAACCTATACTGGGGGCCGCTACCCATCTAACCTACACTGGGGGGCAGCTACCTATCTAACCTATACTGGGGGAACCTACCTATCAAGCCTATACTGGGGGAACCTACCTATCAAACCTATACTGGGGGGCAGCTACCTATCTAACCTATACTGGGGCGAACACGGTAAATCCAGCGCTGGAGACTTGGGCGCAGCAGCGCAGGAGACTTGGGCGCAGCCGGCGCCACCATAGGCCGTAATAGGAACTACGGCTATCGCAGGCACAGGGAGTAACTTCAGCGCCGTCAGAAGACGGACCTGAAGTTGCTTTTAAAACAATAATTCGGCTTCCAGCAATTGCTGGAAGCCGAATTATTTCATTCCCCCACTATCCATGTCGGCCTGGAGGGGGAATAGTAATTAACACGGCCCGGACTTGTGCGGCAGCAGGATCAGCCATATACTGGCTGTGTCCTGCGCCCAAGTCTCCGGCGCCGTTCTCTCTCGTACGCATACTGGGGGGCAGCTACCTATGTAACCTATACTGGGGGCATCTACTTATTTAGCCTGTATTGCGGGGAACCTACCTACCTAGCTAGCCTATACTGGTGGCAACTATAGTGGCTACCTATATTGAAGGCACCTACCTAACTAACCTATACTGTGGGCACCTACCTATCCAACCTATTCTGGCTACCTATATTAGCCTACTGCCTTACAGTTACATTACAGTTAGCTCCGCCTATGTGATGTTATGGCCACACCAATTTTTTTGCTGCGGCGTGCTTTTTTTTGGGGGGGGGAAGAGGGTTGTCGGTAAATTATCCGCACCGGGTGTCAAATACGCTAGCTACGCCACTGGGAGGCATAACTGCTTAATGACCCTGAAAGGGCTGCCGACATCTAACAGATACGATACGATAAGGATGAGTGCCCCCTTCTAGGGGTGAGGTGTTGGTATTCACTCAAAAGGAGAGCCTTTGTTTGTCACGTTTCCTTTTTGGAACACACACAGAGTCCTGAATTTGAGAGACTTTGTACATTCTACTCTTCTCTCTGGACTTTCTCCACTGAGCGCTGTTCCTGTGTTTCTATTACAGAATGTATTAGTGCTGGTTATTTTCACTTATACCACAGAAACACAAACTGTTCTGCTTTTATAGAAGAGACACGTAAGGTCAGGCACATTCAGCTTCTTAACAAATAATTTCCCCCAAAAAGGGTTCAAGAGGCTGTTAGAGCCTTTATAACAACATTATCTCAGGAAGGGAACATATGCCTTCTGAAGGTGGCATTGAAAAATCACCGGGTCGCAGTCCAGGAAGTCGGTGAAAGAGAAGCTTGGATGAAATAATTGGGGTGCAGGCGGGTCAAAGTTGTTTCCACTCGCTGGGCTGTCCTTTCCTGAACTTCAGCCCTACAGGTTCTTGTGTCAGACTTTTCTTTCTTTTAAAGATTTAAAGTACAGAAGATGGAAAGAGGAATTGTGTGTGTGTGTGTGGGGGGGGGGGGGGGAGAGGAAAGGGGGAGAGGGGGAAAGGAGAGGGAGGAGTAGAGAGGGGTTGAAAGGGTGAGAAGAAGAAAGAGAGGTTGTTGAGAAGGAGATATATATATATATATATATATATATATATATATATATATATATATATATATATATATATATATACACACACACACACAGTGTATATATATATATATATATATATATATATATAGATATATATATAGATATTTATACATATAGATTATATATATATATATATATAGATATTTATACATATAGATTATATATATATATATATAGATATTTATACATATAGATTATATATATATATATAGATATTTATACATATAGATTATATATATATATATATATATATATATATATATATATATATATATATACACACTTACAGAGAGAGAGAGGAGAGAGAGAGACAGACGCATTTCCACGGGCTGGTTACCATCTGGGGCACAAGGAAAGGGGGAGCGTAGTGAGGGAGGGGTGAGCCGCGGCTGAACAGCGAATCAGCCACGGGGAGAGGGGGCCCTACTCGCTCTCCCCGGGGCCCCCCTCCATGCTCCCCCCTCCACTGCAGCGTAAGCACAGCGGGAAGCCTAAAATAGAAACAACTTGCCTCCTTCTGGGCTCCATGCGACCTTCACTTGCCGCTGGTCTTCCTCTGTCTGCAGCATTGCTTACTCTTAATACTTCCTGCTAATCAGAAAGTAGTAAGAGTAAGTGATGCTTCAGACAGAGGAGCCCAGTGGCAAGTGATGGTCACATGGAGCCCAGAAGGAGGTGAGTTGTTTCTAACTGAGGCTTCCAGCTGCTCTTACTCTGCAGTAGAGGGGGGGAGCACAGAGGGGGGCCCCGGGGAGAGTGAAGGAGGGAGAAGTTGCCCCCCCGCCCCACGGCTGAGTGCTAGTGTGGCCACGGCTCTACCTCCATCACTTATACTGGGGGACCTTATATAGGATTAACCTATACTGGGGGCACCTATGCCTGGCTACCTATACTAGAGGCACTTATGCCAGGCTATCTGTACTGGGGGCACCTATGCCTGGCTACCTATACTAGAGGCACTTATGCCAGGCTATCTGTACTGGGGGCACCTATGCCTGGCTTCCTATACTGAGGGCATGGCTACCTATACTTCAAACACATATGTAGCACATATGTCTGGCTACCTAGTTTACCCCGGACATGTCCCAGAATTAGGGTCCCCCGTTCCAGGCACAAATATATTGCAGCCAATGTATTAGGTGGGCAGCTGAATGTTCCAGCCTCTGAACTCTCGTGTTAGATGTCTGCCCCCTGAAAACATTGGCCCACCCACGGATCAGAGACGTAGCTGGGGAGGGGGGCAAGGAACCGGGCTAACAACCCCACCTTCTTCATTTGTGCCCCGTACTTTGCCGTTTCTTGGCAGCATAATTAAAATTGTGAGGGTGGGCTCACACTGCTTACATGTAGGGGGGGGATTCTGTCTAATTCTATTTTGAGTCTAATTATATCTTGGACCAGTCTATTTATGGGAGCACATCCCGCAAGCTTCACCGGCTGACTCGTAAATTTGGCTTTCTTATCCCTCTTTGTAAGTTCTTCAAAGGAGAAAGAGACTGTCTTTTTTTTCTGGGGAATCGCTGTTGGCTTCCTTTAACAACCGAGATTGTGTCGGTTTTGTAAATTATTCTGTTTTTTATGGCCGTCTTCAATAGATGAAAATGTTGCTGCTGCCTTGCACTGCAGGCCTGGCCAGTACTGTACATTGGTTCAGCACACAGCCCCACAGCGTGAGTTTGAAGTTGTGGAGTTTCGCAGAAGTCTTTGGGAATGTTGCCAACTGCTAGCCCACTGCAGAGAAGCACTACTGAACTCCGAAGTTTACCTGAAGCCAAAACACAACTTACAAAATGATGATTTTCAACTAACAGATTTTTCTAGATGGTTTCACAGAGTTTCCTTGTTCCCTTCCCTGTTCTCCTCTGAAGGTTGCATGCTCTGTCCATTCCACGCACCCCATTAGTGCACTGCTCCCCCACCATTGTGTACAGTAGCCTCATCTTGGAGCAGGGATGTTTCTTCAGCAAAGAAACTCCAGACAGCAGCCTGGAGCACCATTTGCTCACAAGGGCACCCCTTAACTTGTCACTGACTCTGATGATCAATGAGATCATCACCCTGACTTTGGTCTTCAGCGCTGGTTCTCAGCATGTATGGACTCTGCCTCGCCACTATTGAATTACCCCACCCCTATCAGATTCTCCCTCCTCCTTTACAAGTTCCTGGCTCCTGCCCCTGTGCCGCCCAACGACGCAGACAGGAATGTAGGCACTAGCACTGACCACCCAGTCTTTCTTCTCTGCCACAATAGAGGATGCTTCCTCATCAGGAGCGGGGACACTGAACGCAGGCCTGTATGTGGAGGTGCCGGAGGCATGAGCAGCAGCCAGCTTAGGCACATCTCATGCAAAGAAAGTAGCTCGCCTCCTAATGCTGTCTGACTGGCCAACTGCAGCCCAGCCGCAGGTATATGGTTTGTGTATTGTCTCGCGTGGGTTGTTTAGCTGAAAGATTAACTCTTTAGCAGCCAATTTATTTAGAGGCTTGTACGTGTTCCCGGCCAATTAATTTTAGCACATTTTTTAAATTTCTTATTGGTTACATTTCCCTGTTTCTAATTAGGACTGCTGGAATGTGTATTTATGACCACCTGTCACTAGGGGTCAGTGTGAGACAATTACAAAGGACTTCTGCTTTCAGTTTCTATATTTTCTGCTAGTAGAGAGGGATCAAAGCATTCCAAGAATGTACAGCACAACAAGTTTTGCCGACGGAGGTCAAAATCAGTGCACTTATCCCAAACCGGAGCTGCAAATGGGTTAAGCACAGATTTTTTTGGTGTGTGCATGTCCTAAGGAAAAATGTCTTTCCTATCTTGATGCACACAACATGGGTGCTCTGATGCAGGTTTAAAAAAACAACAACGTAAAAAATAATACTTTAATGCGGTTAAGTACATAAAATCGTCCCGTGAAGCATGGCGATGCAATTTATGACAGTCAGAGTTTTGTCCCTCCTTTCAAAATAAATTTGTTTTTCTAAGTAGAAGCGGCGGACCCACAGCTGACAAGTAATAAATAACAACCAGCCTTAGATGATGTGCAACAGTGAGTAAACTAATTAAACCGTGTTGCCCAAGACAGATTTATTTCTGGAGAGATTAGCTGCTACATTCGTTGCTGCCGGAGCCTGCAGAGTCATAGCCAGGCGGATAGTTTGTGCCGTATTGTTGGTGTTGCACCATCACGCTGGCACTGTGACAGACCACTGTTTGAATAGCAAGGAATAATACGGTTTTACTGGAGAGGATACTTCGCTGGAATCCACAAATGGCATTTCCGATGGTCTGTTGAAAACAAAAACACGGAGTTGGCAGTCATTGAAATTATGCTCCGGGCAAAATAGGACATATTTTCAGCAACTTATTCAGATGACGGCTGAAATATGTATCAAGTTGACCACAGACACCGGAAAAATCACCCAAATAAATCCTCCTCCCATGATGCATTGCACACACTGATCAAATGAAATGATGCAGGCTGGAGAACGCTCTGTCTCGGAGTCTTTTTTCTGTCAGCTTGCCCTGACAATCAGTCAGAGAAGGAGGGAGGAGAGGTAGTGAAGGAGAAGCAGTTCAGCTCTATGCAGACTGTTGTGATTGGCCCAGAGGATAAATACAAATCGTGTACAGTACCTTATGTCATCGACATGACATACAAGAGGGAATGGGTGTGGTCAGGAGATGCTACCCAGAGACAGATGAAGGTGAAATGTATCCTAGGTACCGCACAGTGGTGGCTGTCCCTGCTTTGCTCTCGGGGTTTGGGGGGGCGATGTTCAGAGTAGGTGGGAGGCATGACATCCACCAGGCCCTAGGTTGTCTTATGGATGATCAGGGCCAGATTTCTGGAGAGGCCACAAAGGCCATAATGTTGGGCGTTGAAAAAGCAGAAGGGCGGCAGGACTTGGGAAGAGATAAGAGGCCACATGTCAAAATAAGTCATCTCTCCTGCTCCGAAGCCCGCCCTGCTTTGCTGCTTACACAGCCTGAATTCCAGAGCTCTGTGCATCTTCCTTATGCTACGTACACACATGCGACAACGATCGTTCGTTAAGAACGACGAACGAACTTTTAATTGATGAAAGAACGACCTAAGTAAAGGTAGTTTTAAAATGTGTGTAACGATCTGATCGTTAGAACGAACGTTACATCACAGAAAGCAACTATTGCGCCTGCGCATAAAAATGAGAAGTTCCATGGAGAAATAGTGAAATGCGCATGTCAAGCCTAGTACGAACGATCGTTTCCAACGATGTACTACTTTTGCAAACGATCGTCGTTGGTTAAAATCCGCCGAGACAGAACTTTCTTTTGTAGCGATTTGGCTCGTTCGTCGTTTGCCTTAATAGTCGGTGGTTCGTTTTTTGTAACGATCGTCGTTGGTAAAGATCGGGGAACGATCGTTACAAACGACTATAGTCGCATGTGTGTACGCACCTTTACTTCCTGGTGTGTGATGAGACAGAGCTATCTCCTGATGATTTAGGAACATACAAGCTTCAGTTTAGTGCCAGAGTTGTAGAGAAGAATTTCTGATCCGGTAAGGTTTACATTCACGGGAGAATCAGGTTTACCTTACAACTCAAGCTGAGCTAAACAGTACAGCAGTATAGCTGGTTAGACTCCTTCTCTCCCTCTTGACTCTTAATTCTTAACCACTTTAGCCGACAGGATGTAGCGCCTATGTCCAAATATGCATGCTGGACGTAGGAGCTACGTCCATAAAAAAACGAAACAGCTGGGGTTCGCAGGGCCGCAACCGCCTGGGTGCGCAGGCCGCCCCTTAGCCCAGAGATTAATGAATGGGAAAGCAGTTTACATTCATTGATCCAAGTACCTTAGAACGATCGCTGGCTTCTATGGAGAAGCTGTGATTGTTCTGTTACACATCCCTTCTTCACCTGTAAGTAGGCTTACAGGAAGAAAAAAAAAAATTGACTGTAGCCATCTTGTGGCCAAATAGTAAAACTACATCTACATACATTTTTTTAAAAAAATGAAAAGACATTTTTACATGTAAAATTAACTGTTTACCTCCCACACACCCAAAAATACTGAAATAAATTTTTTAATTAGAAAAAAATTACAATAAAAAAAAAAACAAATAGTTACCTAAGGGTGTAAACTTTTTTTAATATGCATGTCAAAAGGTTATAATACTAATATTTTTTAAATTATATTGTGATGGACGCAAAACTGAAAAAATGCACCTTTATTTCCAAATAAAATATTGGTGCCATACAATGTAATAGGGACATAATTTAAATGGTGTAATAACTGGGACAATGGGCAAATAAAATACGTTGGTTTTAATTATGGTAGCATGTTTTATTTTAAAACTATAATGGCTGAAAACTGACAAATAATGATTTTTTCCATTTTTCTCTTAACATTCCCGTTAAAATGCATTTAGAATAAAATATCTCTTAGCAAAATGTACCACCCAAAGAAAGCTTGATTGGTGGCGGAAAAAAACAAGATATAGATTATTTCATTGTGATAATTAGTGATAAAGTTATTGGTGAATGAATAAGAGGTGAAAATCGGATGCATAAGGTGAAAAAACACTAAAGGTTGAAGTGGTTAAAGAGAACGAGATAGGGTTTTTTTTTCCCTAGAGAAATCTATGGCAGCCCTTTCTAAGATCATTTTAAAGGTAGCAGTACTGCAGCAATTGTACCGTGTTAGCCATCAGTAAAAAAAAAAATCAGTAAAAGAATCACTAAATGCATGAAGTCTGAAGAATGCTTAGCAATGATCAGAATTTTCACACATGCATTTTGGTGCCTTCTCGTTATTGGCAATTTATAACAAATATTGACTGCAACTAATTTTTTTTTTAATAAATATTGATTGCACCTGGAAGATGGCGCCTTAATTGGCAGCCACGGCCACAGGACTCTCGCTTTTTCTTGTTTTTTCTTCCCTTTTTCCTACCAGTTCACCTAGTCCCCCCCCCCCCCCCCCCCCTGAAGGTGTGCAGTGTGGTCCGGTGTAGCCTGGGACACTGGTGCAGGTTGTGAGGAGTTCGGGACCTGGAGTTGCCCTGGTCCGTTGTCTGTACAGGTACAGGCCTTGTGGAGTCCATTGCGGCTACCCAGGAGACCAGGGCTCCACTGAGGTAGGACACTGCGCTGATTGGGAAATCTTTGGCTTCGCTGGATGCCGGCTCCATCCATCCATTGGCTGCTGCTGTTCCACCGCAGCAGGGACACCTCTGGTTCAGCCCCTCTATAATGCCAACCTCTACACTGGAAGTAAAAGCTGCCGCAGCCTGATGCTTCTGTGACAGCCAGATTATCTTGACCAGCTCTGCTGAATGCTGCCCGGGAGTCGAGACCCACCACAGAAATTAACACTATTGTACCTTTTGAACTGGAACACCTTGGCCAGCACTGCCAGATGTCAGCAACCGGGATCCTCAGCAGCGTCAGACATCACCGCCGGTTTCTTTCATGAAGAGCTGGGTCATCACTGCTGAACCTTGGCCTCCCTCTGTCCCTCTCCCCCCATGTCTCCTTAGGGATGACAGATGATGCAAAGTGCGACTGGTGCTGCCATAGTATGGCAGTGTTGGCTCTTGACTTTTGGACATTACCCCCTCATCCTTCCAGAACCTGTATGAGCCAAAACCAATTCCGGCTACAACTCCCCGTTTGTACTTGGAAAAATAAATTATTCTGATTCTTTTTCGGTGCACAACACTCAGCACAGTATGTACAGTATATGTACTGTGCAGAGTACTGTACTCTGCACAGTACATATACATACTGTGCTGAGTGTTGTGCACTGAGTACTTCTGCAAGTGGTCTCTCTGTATGTGCTTGTATTGGGGTAAATTCACTAAACTGCAGTAAGCAGCACAATGTGCGTAAAGTACAATACACGCAATGCATTATGCTTTACTCATCATGCGTAATGACTTTGATGAACAGAGGCGCCAGCAGAATAAAAACAATAATTAAAAGTTTTAAAATATGCTGTGGAGGCAATGGTGGACTTACCTCTAAAAGCAGACTAGACTACTTGTCTGACATAAATAAACACTTTATTAGTACCCCAATAGATGTAACGCGTTTCGCAGGGCCAAGCCCGCTTCATCAGGCAATAAAACAGGGGACAAACAGTAGCTCCCAGGTAGCACGTATAGCAGCTCTGTTGTTGTTAACAGAGGCGCTATACGTGCTACCTGAGAGCTACTGTTTGTCCCGTTTTATTGCTCACAAACTCCCCCCTTAGGACTTTAAAAAAAAAGAGAAATAGTGACAAAAAAAACAAGATATAGATCATTTGGGTGTGATAATTAGTGATAAAGTTATTGGCGAATGAATGGGAGGAACATAATATGTAGAAATTACTGTGGTTTTTAAACATAAATAACCTGTTGTAGGGTAAGAGCTTAAACCCCACCCATACGTTTTTGGGATGTGGAAAGAAACCAGAGGGCCAGGAATAAACCCATGCAAAAATTAGGAGAACATACAAACTCCATGCAAATGGTATCCTGACCCTGATTTACACTAGGAACTCAGCACTATATATGCGGCTGGACCAAATACAGGCAACAGTTATTATATTATTCTGTATATGGTGGCAACAGAGCGTCAGCAAGATCACCCACAGGTGTGTTTATGCTAAGCAGAATTATATTACACAACAGAAAATTCTCAGAGGTGAATCCAGATATTCATTCTTGGATACCTTGCTCCAAAAAAAGGCCTACAAAAACAAGATTTGTAGCCATGCAGGAGGAGAGAGGTCACTCAGCATTCATGGCAGGATGTCTGGAATGGCCGCATAGGCCCAGGCTTTGGGCAGCTGCACATGGAAGAGGCGTGGCTACATATGGAATATGAAGGTTGCAAACAAGGTGCAACGAATGGAAATAGGAATCTGCTGTCCAAGGGATCTGAATATAACCCAAGGGGGCTGCTGTACATGAATGTTACAGATGGTAAGGGAGCCGGAAGAATGTTGGCCTAAGGGTGGACTGCCTGGTATGATTCTTGGTGGTCTTGATTGCCCCCAAGTATCTAGATAAGAGAGACCAGGAGCCCAATGGTGCAGTATCGTTTATAAAGATGGAATATGCAATAACGTAAGTATAGTACTCACAAGGATGGGTTGCAAAGATCTGCCACCACCATTCAGACTTACGGGAAAATAACCGTTGCCACTCGGTATTCCAGGTCCGCTTGGCCGGCTCTGGTCAGTCGCTCTCCTTGGGTTTATTGAAAACACTAATGTTTGCAATATACGACCCCGAAGGGCAAGACTAGTCTAAAAACTGTGTTGGAGGCACCTGAGGAAGCAGTCTAGCACCTGTGAAACGCGTTGTCCTATGTGCATGAATAAAAACATATACTTACCTCTGTGGTTTGTCCTTGAGGAGGTAAGATCCATGTACTCCTGGGTAAATATACCTGTTTTTGGACTAGGGGTGGGAAAAGTATAAATCCGGCAGTGTCAGCAACAGGCTATTATAGGCTACTGGATTTCCGCCTAGCCAGTGCCACATGAAAGATAATGCTGCTGTATTCCTATAACAACAGATATCCCTTCCTCAAAGGGCTTGTAGACAAACAAGCACATGCTGAGCGTCTCCCCAGGACGAGGAAAAACATCACTGCCTGGTAATTGGCTCTACCTGTTTTCAAACACAAAAAAACACAAGCCACCTGCTGATCACACAGCCAGTCATAAATGACTTCCATTAATCTGAGATAGCCGAGGAGCGGCAGATGGAAGCAAGAATGCACAAGTGCGGCTCCTATTCCCGTACAATGGAAATATCTTGCTCATGCTATAAGTGGGAGGCAGCTGCTGGCTGCTCCGTAATAAGCATGTGGGGGGATTAATCTGCACAGCTGTACTCAATACTTATTTATATGGGTTCTATAAACATCGCCCTCTGACCGCGCGCCAAGCGGCCTCACGCGTTGGACGATAATAAAGACTGCCGTGACCTCTCCGCTAAGTTCAGCGTCCTGCGGGAACTCGATCATTTCACATTACAGCTCAGCACCGCTTACCCGCACCGCGGCTGGCGGCAGAACCCCGTACACACCGCAGAAAAACGTACAGCGGGGTGCTGCCTTATTATAGCTTCTCTGTGGGCCTCATTTACCAAAGTTAAAGGGGAACTGAAGAGAGAGGTATATGGAGGCTGCCATGTTTATTTCCTTTTAAGCAATACCAGTTGCCTGGCAGCCCTGCTGATCCTCTGCCTCTAATACTATTAGCCATAGCCCCTGAACAAGCATGCAGCAGATCAGGTGTTTCAGACTTAAAAGTCAGATCTGACAAGACTAGCTGCATGCTTGTTTCTGGTGTTATTCAGATACTACTGCAGAGAAATAGACCAGCAGGGCTGCCAGGCAACTGGTATTGATTAAAAGTAAATAAATATGGTAGCCTCTGTATACCTCTTACTTCAGTTCCCCTTTAAAAAGGAACTTTACTGATAAGAGAGGGAAAAAAGTATACCAAGCAAGAAAATACTCATTTGATAGTACTTTTTCACTTGCTTACCTACACAATCCGCTCATGGTATTCAATAATCTGTTTGCAATTGCCCAATCAAAATTGGATCTCTGTATGCACCCTTAAGCCTGGTATACACTTCCTCTGGTACATCACTTTGCCCCCTCCATGTATTATGAGGGAATACCTACACAATCTGCTCATAGTATTCAAAATCTGTGGACCCCTCATACTACATGAAGGTGATAAGATTGGTCAGTGATTGGCCAATCATAATTGAAAGTGTGTACCAGACTTTAGTCGATATATCATCACTTATAGCGAGGCAGTAGATTTAAAGGACCACTGTCGCCAAAAAATTGTAAAATGTTATACATTTACATGATACATGTAAAACACATACAAATAAGAAGTATGTGTCTTCCAGAGTATAAATGAGCCACAAATTACTTTTGTCCTATATTGTTGTCACCTACAGTAGCAAGTAGAAAAGTAGAGTAGTAGAAATCTGACAAAAATGACAGGTTTTGGACTAGTTCATCTCCTCATGGGAGATTCTCAGTGTTTTCTTTATTTTCAAAAGCACTTGGTGAATGGCAGTTGCTCAATCCAAATGTACATAGTGTGCAAGCAGGTAGGGGGCGGCCTACATCTTTGCATAGATTCTTTTCAGTGAGCCGGGGCATAACAATCACCCCTGCAGTGGATGCAACTGTGATGGGCCCTGGGGGGGGGGGGGAAGCCTGGTCGAGGGCCACAGCTCTGGGGCCCGCACAGGGTTATTTTTGCAGACAGGGTGCAATGTGGGAGGGGGGGAGCAGCGGGCACACACAGCCGTGGGGATGAGGGCCCAACTTCCACCTCCCTCACCTTGGGGCCCTTCAGCGCTCACACCTCCAAAATTAGAGCCGGGCAGGGAGACTCACCTTACTTCTGCGTTCCATGTGCTGGATCTTCACGTGCGCTAGTCTTCCTGATTAGCGGAAGTAGAGGAGTGAGGGGCGGAGACAGAGAAGACCATGTGCAAGAAGATCCAGCGCATGGAACACGGAAGTGAGGTGAGACTCCCTGCCTGGCTCTAATTATGGAGGAGGGACACTGAAGGGCATGAGGTGGGGGGGGGGGGAATCTTCCCCCCTCCCTGCCGCAGTGTGTTACTGCTGCTCCCCCTCCAGGCTACCTATACTGGGGGCACCTATAGCTGGTTACCTATACTGGGGGCACCTATAGCTGGTTACCTATACTGGGGGCACCTATACCTGGCTACCTATACTGGGGGCACCTATAGCTGGTTGCCTATACTGGGGGCATCAATACCAGGCTACCTATACTGGGGGCACCTATACCGGGCTACCTATACTGGGGGCACCTATACCTGGTTACTGTAACAAATATAGCAGCAGCTGCGGTGAACAGCACCGCCGCCGCAGCTGCCTCCGTGTCTCTGCCCGTTCCCTCCGGCATCTGGGTCGCCGAGGACGGATGTAACCTGGGGGGGCGACAGCTGCGGCGAACAGCACCGCCGCCGCAGCTGCTCCCGTGCTCCTGCCCGTCCCTCCGGCGTCTAGGACGCCGAGGATGGGGCTTTCTTTTGCCCATAAGGTCGCTGTCTCGCGCGGGCGGGTGCACAGACAGGACCTTTATGCTAGGAGGAGAGGCGTCAGCTGACCTGCTGGTCGGCTGACGTCAGAGGAGACTCATGGCGCCCCGGATTGGCTGATTGCGGGGGGCGTGCCTGTGGGGTCTCCACTGCTTCTTAAGCCTTCGGGCTTCAGACCTTCCTCGTCTGCTGTCGTGAATACTTTAGTGTTAGCGCTCAGACCTTATTCTAGTTCCCAGGTGTTGAAACCAAGGACTTCACACCTAGACTAGGATATTGCTATATTGTTATTGATTATCTGTGTATGATTCTGGCTATACTCTGACCTTGCATCTGCTCAGTGATTCTGTACTTCTGCCTATCTGACTTGTTGCTGAACCTCTGCCTGTTTACCCGTTATCCTATTGCCTCACGATTCTGTACCGATACTCACCTCTCTGTTGCCGAACTTAGCCTGTCGGACCACTCTGTCCTCGCCAGTGGGTCTAGCTTCTGGTGAGGGATTCTAGTATAGAATCACCTGCTCCTCAGGTGATCATTAGTTGCAGTACTCTTTGTAACTCCTGCTCCTCAGGAATTCACTAGCCTGCAGTACAGTCTTAATCACCTGCTCCTCAGGCGATCATTAGTTACAGTATTGTTTGTATCACCTGCTCCTCAGGTGTCCTCTAGGCTGCAGTACCATCTTAATCACCTGCTTCCTGCTTCTCAGGTGATCACTAGGCTGCAGTACAGTCTGAATTACCCGCTCCTCGGGAGATCCAATCTCTTCAGTATCAGTATCTCCAGCTTGCTGAGGCTTGTACGCTATTATACAGTCAGTGTACTGATTGTACCTCACCAGCCCCTCTGGTTAGGTCTCGCCAAACTATTACATTACGGTTGCACCAAGCAGTACACTCTTAGCACCCTTTTGGCTATACTAGCATTATTGATGATTCTGCAGATCACCATATAATCAGACATCTGAGTTGCTACACCCAACCTTTACAGTTACCTATACTGGGGGCACCTATACCTAGCTACCTACACTGGGGGGCACCTATACCTGGCTTCCTATACAGGGGGCACCTATAACTGGCCACCTATACTGGAGGCGCCTACACTTGGCTACCTATACTAGAGGCACCTATACTTGGCTACCTATACCTAACTACCTATACTGAGGGCAACTATAACTGGCTACCTTTACTAAGGGCACCTATACCTGGCTACCTATACTGGGGGCACCTATACCTGGCTACCTATACTGGGGGCATCTATAGCTGGGTACCTATACTGGAGGCATCTATAGCTGGCTACCTATACTGGGGGCATCTATAGCTGGTTACCTATACTGGGGGCATCTATAGCTGGTTACCTATACTGGGGTACCTATACCCGGCTACCTATACTGGGGGCATCTATAGCTGGCTACCTATACTGGGGGCATCTATAGCTGGTTACCTATACTGGGGGCATCTATACCTGGTTACCTATACTGGGGGTACCTATACCTGGTTGCCTATACTGGGGGCATCTATAGCTGGTTGCCTATACTGGGGGCATCTATAGCTGGTTGCCTATACTGGGGGCATCTATAGCTGGCTACCTATACTGGGGGCATCTATAGCTGGTTACCTATACTGGGGGCATCTATACCTGGTTAACTATACTGGGGGCATCTATAGCTGGTTGCCTATACTGGGGGCATCTATAGCTGGTTGCCTATACTGGGGGCATCTATAGCTGGTTGCCTATACTGGGGGCATCTATAGCTGGTTGCCTATACTGGGGCACCTATACCCGGCTACCTATACTGGGGGCATCTATAGCTGGTTACCTATACTGGGGGCATCTATAGCTGTTACCTATACTGGGGGCATCTATAGCTGGTTGCCTATACTGGGGGCATCTATACCCGGCTACCTATACTGGGGGCATCTATAGCTGGTTACCTATACTGGGGGGTACCTATACCTAACTACCTATACTGGGGCACCTATAACTGGCTACTTATTTTGGTTCACCTTGACCTGGCTACCCATACTGGGGGCACCTATAGCTGGCAACCTATAATGGAGGCACCTATACCAAGGCTGCCTATACTGGGGGCAGCTATACCAGGCTACCTATACTGGAAGTATGTTTTGTTGTTTGTTTGTTTTTATATCCTGTCTGGTCTGTCTTTCCAAAAGTAGGGGGGCACCCAGAGTTTTGCAGGGGGCCCCAGTGATCTTTATTTACGCCTCTGCCAGGGAGTGCTTTTCTAAAGAATAAATTAAATGCTGAGAATCCCCATGAACATGAGATGGACAAGTCAGTTCTCTCAGCTTTATATACTGTGACAGCAACATAGGAGAAAAGTAATGATGGCTCATTTTACTCTGGAAGAAACATACTTCTTATTTGTAGGTTTACATGTTATGATTTTTCCCGATAGTGGTCCTTTAACATGGCCTTTTGATAACGCATGACATAATAATGCTGAGAACGGCGGCAGTGTGCGGCTCCCATCTCTGCGCCTCTATAGACAGCAGACCGCCGCCTCGCTCAGCCTCACAGGGATCTGGGCAGGGGGTGATGGGAGCGGAGGAGACACACAGTCAGGATTCCTCAGTCACTCAGTAGCTGTGTGAACAGGCAGGTGTTTGCTCATTTGTTCTTCTCTCTCAAGCCTGGAGCCACTAGCCTCTGCTTCCTCCCTATTATCCCTCTCTGCTGTCCCTCCTGCATTCTTCTGCCTGCCTGACTGACTGACTGAGAGATTTTTCCATCTCCACACAGCAGTGCTCCTCTCATGCTGGCTCATTGTACTTCTCTCTACAGCTCCTTTTCTATTTTTCTGTTCCAGATTGAGCCCCCCCCCTCCCTCCATCACTCACCCTCCCAGCCCCCCCTCAACCAGGATCCTAAACCCCCCCACTCTTCCCTCCCCTCCGCAACAGTAGCTGCTCTCTCTGCTGTCACTTTCCACCTCCATCCTCTCTTGGTCAGTCAGCCCTGCCTGTGGTCCAGTTTCTTTGGGGCGGTTTTGGCACTGAGTGGATTCCTTCTACACCCCGTCTGCTGAGCCTATTTATTTATACCCCCTTCCATTCTTGATTGCGATAGTCAGACACCGTCAAACAATGCCTTGCCGCCCAGAGAAGAGTCTGCACAGAGCGTGGAAATAAGAAGTAAGTGGCTTCTATGTCTCTCTTTTTTTTAGCATCACTTTGTGCCTCGCCGGTTCACGGGTTGCCGCGAGACGTGGCGCCCAGGGTCGACCGCTGGAGGGGAGACCGACATCCCCAGCTGCTAGGAACTGCCTAATTAAACGGCCAAGTCTGAGCGATCTGTTAATACTTCGAATTGGCATGAACGGCAGAGGTCAGCTCCATCGATCGACACCGATGGCAACTTAAGCCTGGTACACACTTTCAATTATAATTGGCCAATCACTTACCGATTCTACCACCTCCATGTAGTATGAGGGATTACCTATACAATCTGCTAATAGTATTCAATATCTGTTGACCCTCGTACTACCGGGAGGAGGTCAAATCGGTCAGTGATTGGCCAATCTTAATTGAAAGTGTGTACCAGGTTTTAAGGCGTTGATTAGCGGTATGATGTTTTCCTCAGATTTTTACACTCGAATTGTACATAAAACCCCAAAGGAGGTGGAGAAAATCGTGGTGAAAAACAATTCTATGGTCTATGGAATACGGAATTTTGTAGATCGGAATGTTGGATTTTATGATCGTAACAGAAGAGAGAAAGTAACCTTATCGACTCATTTAAGAGAACAATCAGTAATCACCTTCTGATTGCTTACAATTCTGTGAATCTGATCAAAGGATCGCATCTGAGGAAAATATTGTACTGTTAATGGGCAACTTTTACCTGTCAACTGTTGCCAGCCGATAAAAATCAATCATTGGAAATCGGAAATTGACTCGTTACGGCAATCCTTATTGATCTAATAGACCGTTCCGTATATATTCAACATCATCAAGATGCAATTGCATCTGCACCTGCTGGGACTTGTAGTGCCACAGCAGCTGATGGTCTGCAGGTCGTCTGTCCAAACCATGACCTAAAGATGCACTTTGATGATACAATCTTGATTGTACAATCTTCCCAAATCTATGCAGCAGAAGGGTTAACCTTGCCTGGATACTTTCAGTAGACATAAGACACAAATGTGGTGAAATTGTACACATAAAGGTGCCCATTGATGGAATAATACTTTCCTCAGATGTGATCATCCAATCAGTTTTTTTACAATCAAATTGTACAGAAAACCATGCAGTATGTACAGAAAAATCAACACGAATTCTATGGATGATTGGAATGCAGAATTTTGTGGATTGGAATGTTGGATTTCACAACCATATCTGAATAAAGAATGCGCCCTAAGCGACCCATTTATGGGAACAATCGATAATCACCTTCTATTTCCCTAACAATGCCGCCAATCGCATTGAAAGATCGCATCTGAGGAAATTATTGTACCTTAGATTGCATCATTGATGGACACCTTAAAGGGAACCTGAAGTGAGGGAGATATGGAGGCTGCCATATTTATTTCCTTTTAAGCAATACCAGTTGCCTGGCTGCCCTGCTGCTCCTCTGCCTCTAATACTTTTAGCCATAGCCCCTGAACAAGCATGCAGCAGATCAGGTGTTTCGGACATTATTGTCAGATCTGACGAGATTATCTGCATGCCTGTTTCTGGTGTGATTTAGACACTACCGCAGCCAAATAGATCAGCAGGGCTGCCAGGCAACTGGCATTGTTTAAGAGGAAATACATATGGCAGCCATATTTTTCTCAATTCAGTTTAAGGGATAAGTCATAGTTGAGTATTAAGTGAAAAAGGAGGAAGCTGAAGATATGGATTTTTCCTTTTAGAATAATACCAGTTGCCTGACTCTCCTGCTGATCCTGTGTATCTAATACTTTCAGCCACAGCCCCTGAACAAGCATGCAGATCAGGTGCTCTGACTGAAGTCAGACTGAATTAGCTGCATGCTTGTTTCACGTCTGTGATTCAGCCACTATTGCAGCCAAAGAGATCAGCAGGACTGCCAGGCAACTGGTATTGTTTAAAATGAAACATCCATATCCCTCTCAGTTTAGGTTCCCTTTAAATAGGTAAAAAAGGTAGAATGCCAAATCCCCTAGAAGATTGATGTTTCATAACATGAAATTTGCAATTAGCTCATTACATGAATGTGGCATTTATCTGCTATAGACATATGAATACCTTCGGATATAGATGACTTGTTAACAGGGATAGGTGTATATATGCTTTCTAGTGCCTGGTACTCACCATGCAATTTCGCATTAGATCGACATGTCGATTCGATTATTTATCGATTTGACCAGTCTATCTGGTGGGAAATTGTATGGTGTGTACTAGGCATTAGGGGATGTCACATTTACTCTCTCGCTGTGTCTGGCACACGGTCTATACTGTCCTGAGGCTACCAGACACAATTTGATCTTTTTGAGGAAACAATTTGCATGAAGGATCTGTCTGAAGTGTATGGATTTCCCTTGAAATGATCAATCATGATCGATTGTTTTTTTTTTTTTCAAGGGTAGCATGTTTTGAAAACGAGATCGGTATAGGCTGAATATACTGATGTGATCAGGTGGTGGAGTGATTGTTTTATTACACAGGACAGCGATTTTGATTCATTTCGGTCACATCTGTGCTGAGATCCTTCTGAAATCAGAGGTTGCCGTGGATGCGTTGAGTCATAATCTCCATCAGCATTTCAGCTGGGGTTGTCTCGGTCGTTTGCCAGTTCGGAAGGTTAACGGTCTGTGAGTGGCTCACATAAAGCCTGATACACATGCAATTTTAATTGGCCAATCATTGACCGATTTTATCACTTTTGTGTCATATGGGAGCTTACCTTCACAATATTTTAATAATATTCAAAATCTGTTGGCCCTCCTACTACATAACAGTGGAAAAATTGGCCAGTGATTTGCCAATCAAAATTGTATGTATGTGCCAGGCTAACAATTGCAATGTCTTCCAGTCTGTATGATATCTGTGGGGATACTTTGTGTGTGGAATGTTTAAAATCGATCTGTTAAGCCTACCAAACACTTTCAGTTATGATTGGCCAATTACTGACCAATTTTACACCCTCCCTGTAGTATAATGGTTTAGCTACACAATATACTTATAGTATTCAATATTTGTTGGCCCTCAAACTACATGGAGGTGGTAAAATTGGTCAGTGATTGGCCAATCATCATTGAAAGTGTGTTTCAGGGTTTGGGTGCATACACACATCCAATTTTGATTTGCCATTGATTGTCTAATTCTACCACCTCCATGTAGTATGAGGGCAAAAAAGATTTTGAATACTATGAACAGATAGTGTATGTAAACTCCCATACTACGAGAAAGTGATAAAATTGGATGTGTGTATGTGATGATGTTAAGCTGGTTACACACGGCAGATATAAATCTGTAAAACACAAGGAATCAATCTACCGCATTGATTCATCAGGAAGTTTTGAACAATGAATCGTTCTAACAATGCTGTACATCAGGGCTGTGCAGAGGGTCCTTAAAGGACACCTGAAGCGAAAATAAACTAATGAAATAAACGATTGAATCTATCTTCCTTCTCCTAAAAATGACTTTTTAAGATATTCCACAGTTTTGTTTTATGTTTAATTCTACTTTTAAGTTTTAACTGTTTTAATGTTTTTGCTCAAATACACATTTATTGAAGTATGCCAGAGCTAAAAATCTATGATCTATTGATCCTTTTTATCTCTTTCCTGCTCTCTGAAGCCATTTTCTGCTAGGAAAGTGTTTTATAGTTGGAATTTCTTATCAGTGAGGGTCACACTGTAGCCACTTCCTGTCTGAGTCAGGACTGAGTCAGCCACTTACATACCTGATATTTAACTCTTTCAGGCAGAGAAAGAAAAAAGGAACACAGCATAGTTATTAGTGTGCTTGGCATTGTAAATATCCATGTCCATCTCATCATGTCACTTTGGGTATCCTTTAAATGGGTGGTGCTCAAATTTAAAAAAGGGGCCTCTCCTCTCCCCCCAAATGCACAGTAGTACCTACAAGTGGTGGGGGACCTCCCCCCCCAAACCACCTTGCCTTGCCCTGCAATGACATGTGACCTTACCTCCCCCCCCCCCCCCCCGGCTCTTAAACTGTCCCAAACCATACCCCTGAGCCCCTCCGCTTGACACACATTCAGTCACAGAAGCGCTGGCTGCATTCAATGGTGTGGAGTCAGTCGGACCTGTCACCGGTGGTCGCACAGTCCCCCCTCCTCGTTTCTGGCTAGGGGGTATTGGTTGTCATGTGGGTGCTGAATGGAAATGCTGGGTGCCATGTGGGTTCTGGGTGCAGGTACAGAGTGTCATGTGGGTTCTGGCTATGGGTGGGTATCGAGTGTCATGCGGGTGTTGATTGCAGGTACTTAGTGCCATGTGAGTTCTGGGTGCATGTACTGGATGTCATGTGGGTGCTGGGTGCAGGTACCGGGTGTGACATGGGTGCGAATACTTGGTGTCATGCCTGTACTGGGTGCAGGCTATGGGTGGGCATTGGGTGTCACATGGGTTTTAAATGTAGGTACTTTGGGTGCAGGTACTGGTTAAGTGGGTGCTTGGTGCAGATATTGGGTGCCATGTGGAGGCTGTGTGCAGGTGTGAGTATTGGGTGCAATGTCAGGCCCGGGTGCAGGTACTTGGTGTCATGTGAGTACTGGGTGCCAACTATGTAGGGAAGGGGTGTGGGTGGAAGTTGGGAGAAGTAGAGATCAGAAGACAGTGTAGGTGTTGCAGGAAGGGGGAAGTAATTGGGGGTGCTGGGGGAGAGGTAACTGGGGTGCTGGGAGAGGGAGAGGTCAGTTTAGGTGCTGAGGGAGGTCATTATGGGTGCTGCTGGGGACAAGAAGGGTGCCATTGGGGGAGGGAGAGGTCACTGTGGGTGCTGGTGGAGGCAGGATCACTGCAGTGCTAATGCTGGGGAGGGAGAGGTCAGTATGAGTCCTAAGTGAAGGGAGATGTCACTGTGAAAGCTGGGGGAGGGGAGAGGTCACTGCTGTCAGGGAGACACCATCTTACCTGCTCCCACACAGCTGCAGAGATGGTTACACTAGGAATCCTATATGCAGAGTTCCTCAACCCAGTCCTCGGGCCCACCAACAGGCGTACGTTAAAAAGGGGCGCTGGGAAAAAAGGGCGCCGGGTTTTTAACGATAAGCATGGATAACGTTTAAAAATGTATTGTACTGTATTTCATTTAAAATTAATGTTTTATAAAGTTATAAATCATTAAATAATGTGCATTAAATCGGCAATTGTAAAAACGTTAATCTTTCGTTTAAATAGTGAAACGTATAATAACGTTTAAAAAAAAATTACTAAGTAACCCTCCCTGTACCTACCCCTAACCCCTAGACCCACTGTTGATGCCTAAACCTAAGACCCCCCCTGTTGGTGCCTAAGTAACCCTCCCTGTACCTACCCCTAACCCCTAGACCCCCCTGTTAGTGCCTAAACCTAAGACCCCCCTGTTGGTGCCTAAACCTAAGACCCCCCTGTTGGTGCCTAAACCTAAGACCCCCCTGTTGGTGCCTAAACCTAAGACCCCCCTGTTGGTGCCTAAACCTAAGACCCCCTGTTGGTGCCTAAACCTAAGACCCCCTGTTGGTGCCTAAACCTAAGACCCCCTGTTGGTGCCTAAACCTAAGACCCCCCTGTTGGTGCCTAAACCTAAGACCCCCCTGTTGGTGCCTAAACCTAAGACCCCCCTGTTGGTGCCTAAACCTAAGACCCCCCTGTTGGTTTTTTCGTTTAAAAATAGTGTAAAAAAAAAAAAAAAAAAAAATGTACTGTTTTTCGTTTAAAAATAATGTTTGAAAAAAAATATTGTACTGTTTTTCGTTTAAAAATAATATTTAAAAATGTATAAATCATTAAATAATGTGTAATCATGAGAAGCAGTAATAAAACATTAAGTCTCCGGGCGCCGCTTTTAAAACGTTATTTTTCTCCGGCGCCCTTTTTTCCTATCGGGCGCCCATTAAACGATATTTATTATAGGAGTGAATGGCGGCGCCCGATTTGTCCACTAGCCTCAGGCGCCCGAATTTACTGTTACCCACCAACAGTGCATGTTTTGCAGGAAACCACAAACATGCACAGGCAGAATAATTAGGGCTTGATTCACAAAGCGGTGCTAACCTACTTAGCACGTCTAAAGTCTTTAGACGTGCTAACCAGGGTGCTAAGTAGGTTAGCACCGGATTTCTCAATCAGATCGCGCGCTAACTTTGCGTAAAGTTTTATGCACGCTAAGTCCCATAGGCTTTAATGGGCACTTCGCGCGGAGCGCCCTGCGCTCTGTGCAGTGTGCGCATAAAGTTTTATGCGCGAAAAGCTCGTTTAGACGTGCTAAAGGGGTTTTCACAGGCGTGCTAACAGTTAGCACCGCTTTGTGAATCAAGCTCATAGTGTTGCAGCAGAGCTGATAAACTACCTCTGTGGCGTTATACAAAACATGCAGTGTTGGTGGGCCTTGAGGACAGGGTTGAGGAACAATGCTTATGGAGCCTCCTTACTCCAGAGTGTCCCAGATGGGGAGGAGCTTCCCATGGGTGGTGGGTGGAGTTTCCCACAGGTGGTGGGCAGAGCTTATCTTGATGGGGGGGGGGCTTATTTTTCATAGCCAAAGGGGCCTTTTAATGGGTATTTTAAAAGCCCCCCTCGGGCACACAGACCCCCCCCCCTCTGCTGTACATTTGCAAGCTATCGGTTCATGCAAAAGATGAAAAAAGGGCTTTTGCAGTCTGTGTACATTCTTCTTTTCTCCTGCACACAAAAGTTAAGAAATATCAGGCGATCTCTTACACACTTTTGTGAAAATACAAACGATTGTCGGCGGACCATATCGACCACCGGGATGAATTTGAAAGGCTGAGGGAAAAATATCTGTGGTCTTTGGAGGTCCATTGCAAAAAAGAACTATTGGCATATCGCTTGTTCATTCTTCGCTTTTCAAAGATTTTTTTTATCTCATGTGTATGCAGATTTAAAAGCGGAGGAAAAGTGAAAAGTGAAACGTAGAGGACATATACATTGAGTTGCAAAAGTATTCAGCCCCCTTGAAGTTTTCCACATTTTGTCACATTACTGCCACAAACATGCATCAATTTTATTGGAATTCCACGTGAAAGACCAATACAAAGTGGTGTAATTGTGAGAAGTGGATCGAAAATCATACATCATTCCAAACATTTTTTTACAAATAAATAACTGCAAAGTGGGGTGTGCGTAATTATTCGGCCCCCCGAGTCAATACTTTGTAGAACCACCTTTTGCTGCAATTACAGCTGCCAGTCTTTTAGGGTATGTATCTACCAGCTTTGCACATCTAGAGACTGAAATCCTTGCCCATTCTTCTTTGCAAAACAGCTCCAGCTCAGTCAGATTAGATGGACAGCGTTTGTGAACAGCAGTTTTCAGATCTTGCCACAGATTCTCGATTGGATTTAGATCTGGACTTTGACTGGGCCATTCTAACACATAGATATGTTTTGTTTTAAACCATTCCATTGTTGCCCTGGCTTTATGTTTAGGGTCGTTGTCTGGCTGGAAGGTGAACCTCCGCCCCAGTCCCAAGTCTTTTCCAGTCTCCAAGAGGTTTTCTTCCAAGTTTGCCCTGTATTTGGCTCCATCCATCTTCCCATCAACTCTGACCAGCTTCCCTGTCCCTGCTGAAGAGATGCACCCCCCGAGCATGATGCTGCCACCACCATATTTGACAGTGGGGATGGTGTGTTCAGAGTGATGTGCAGTGTTAGTTTTCCGCCACACATAGCGTTTTGCATTTTGGCCAAAAAGTTCCATTTTGGCCTCATCTGACCAGAGCACCTTCTTCCACATGGTTGCTGTGTCCCCCACATGGCTTGTGGCAAACGGCAAACGGGACTTCTTATGCTTTCTGTTAATGCCTTTCTTCTTGCCATTCTTCCATAAAGGCCAACTTTGTACAGTGCATAAATAATAGTTGTCCTATGGACAGAGTCTCCCACCTGAGCTGTAGATCTCTGCAGCTCGTCCAGAGTCACCATGGGCCTCTTGACTGCATTTCTGATCAGCGCTCTCCTTGCTCGGCCTGTGAGTTTAGGTGGACAGCCTTGTCTTGGTAGGTTTACAGTTTTGCCATACTCCTTCCATTTCTGAATAATCGCTTAAACAGTGCTCCGTGGGATGGTCAAGGCTTTGGAAATCTTTTTGTAGCCTAAGCTTGCTTTAAATTTCTCAATAACTTGATCCCTGACCTGTCTTGTGTGTTCTTTGGACTTCACGGTGTAGTTGCTCCCAATATTCTCTTAGACAACCTCTGAGGCCGTCACAGAGCAGCTGTATTTGTACTGACATTAGATTACACACAGGTGCACTCTATTTAGTCATTAGCACTCATCAGGCAATGTCTATAGGCAACTGACTGCACTCAGACCAAAGGGGGCCGAATAATTATGCACACACCACTTTGCAGTTATTGATTTGTAGAAAATGTTTGGAATCATGTATGATTTTCGTTCCACTTCTCATGTGTACACCACTTTGTGTTGGTCTTTCATGTGGAATTCCAATAAAACTGATTCATGTTTGTGGCAGTAATGTGAAAAAGTGTGGAAAACGTCAAGGGGGCCGAATACTTGTGCAACCCACTGTATGTATACAGCAAAGTCCCCGTCATCCGGAAGTCAGGCAATCGGAAGTCGCAATTAACCGGCATGCCTGAGGGGATAATGTGGCTGAGGTTGGAAGGGGGGGGGGGAAGTTGAGAGCTGTGTGAGGAGTTGCCAGTGAGTGAGGAGGGGGGAGGCAGGAGAGCAGCAGTGTTTCATTTGACTTGCACGGCAGAAGGGAGGAAGTGGCACTGCTGACCTGACTAAGAAGGAATGGAGTGGCTGAGAGTGATCAGTTTGTTTGTCACAGACTCAGAGTCAGCCAGTGTGCTATTGTGTTTAGCTGCAGCATGTCATGTGAGAACAGTAAGCAGCGTAAATTGTCGGCTGATAGATATATATATATATATATATATATATATATATATATATATATATATATCTATATCTGACGGTTTTTGAAAAAAACAGTTTGTTCTTCGGTTCTTTTTGAAATCCTAACCGCCACTTATCATCGCTATTTAGAAAAGTTGGAATAGATTTCTCCTCCCTCCTGGTGAACAGCCAATCAAAAGAGATCTGTAGTGCCGTAGATTACGTTAGTGTTAGGAGTGGATGGGGGAGGTTAGTGTTGGGTGTAGATGGGGGAGGTTAGTCTTCGGGGTCGATGGGGGAGGTTAGCGTTAGATCTAGATTGGGGGAGGTTAGTGTTGGGCGTAGATGGGGGAGGATAGTTTTGGGCGTAGATGGGAGAGGTTAGTTTTGGGCGTAGATGGGAGAGGTTAGTGTTGGGCGTAGATGGGAGAGGTTAGTGTTGGGCGTAGATGGGGGAGGATAGTTTTGGGCGTAGATGGGAGAGGTTAGTGTCAGGCGTAGACAGGGGAGGTTAGTGTTAGGCGTAAATGGGGAGGTTAGTGTTAGGCGTAGACAGGGGAGGTTAGTGTTAGGCGTAAATGGGGAGGTTAGTGTTAGGCGTAGACAGGGGAGGTTAGTGTTGGGGCATAGATTGTTGTCCCAAAAAACTTGTTTTGCAAATTTCGTGAAGTTTTTCGCATCAAAAAACTTTGCATTAAATTTTGCATAGTATTTTACGAAATTACGGGTACAGCGTAATTACGGCTACGGTACTACGTGTGTAAACAAAATTGCGCAACGTAATTCCGCATTACTTACGCATGAAAATCTGCGTCAAGGTTGCCAATGCGCATGCGCATACTATATATTAATGCGTATAATCATGCTCATAATGCGTATAAACATACGCATTAAACAGCGCATGCGTGTCTATACAATAACATGTTGGCATGCAGAAATTTGTATGCGGACATCAATCATCATACGCGTCAAAAGGTACTAGATGACTTATTTCATAATGAACAGTAGTTTCGTGAAATTACGAAGTTCCGCGAAGTTTCGATACACAATTACGGTTCACACGTAATTTATTACGCATTCTCCCGTAAATTTTGCATTACGATTACGATGGAAAACGGCGAGTTTTGATGCAACATTTCGCAGCACCACTGGCTACACTTGTTATGGGTGTGAAGAGCCTGGGGCCACATTTGTGATATGACCCTTGTGAGATGGATCCCCCGGCTGTGAGGGTCAGCAAGGGGAGGAAAGGGAAAAAGTGGGAACATTTTTTGTTGGAGGCCCATCAACGTTTAATCACGATTTATAGATAAGCTCCTGCTACTATCAGAAACATTAGCACCTACCAGTGGCGTACTTAGGGACTTTGACACCCGGCTCATTGACAGAACCTGCCTACAACTTAGAATATATATTATTTGGTTTATGGTGAAGCAAACCAGTCCACAAATAGGACAAAACAGCTGAAAACTTCAGCGTGCAAAACTATTTAGCCCACAAAAGTCAGTGATTTTGCGGCAATTACAGCTGCAAGTCACTTTGGATAAACCTCTATGAGCTTGCTATTGGGATTTTTGGCCATTCCTCAAGGCAAAACTGCTCCAGCTCCTTCATGTTGAATGGTTTTCGCTTGTAAAGCGCAATCTTCAAGTCTAAACACAGATTCTCTATTGGATTGTGGTCTGGACTTTGGCCTCAATTCATCATTGTCTTTGCGATAACTTTTTCCAGTTCGTTAAATTACCAAATTCGAAGTTTTTAAATTTCTAGTTATATTCATCAAGGTTTTTGTGCATTCGGTGTGACTTCAATAAAATATCGATAACAATGCAGTAACTATTCGGTAACGTGTCAATATTTTCATTTTACAGTGGTAAATATTAAATTTCCCATTGAATTGTGGGTAAAAAGGCAGTCCTTAAAACACCACATAGCAACATTCTGAATAGGGCTTAACACCTGGACCAGGATTCTTGAAATGACTTGGGACAATCCCACAATTTCACCAGCTGCGGCTTGATAGAAGAAAAATGTAGTGCAGCTAGCAATTTAGTTAACCCTGGCACTGCCTGTGTTCTCTTACAAGATGATTCAAGAGAAATGCCGATGTCCTGATATAGCAAATAAATCTGTTCTCTTGCAAATTGATATGGTTCTAGACCTTATTCTTGCCCTTCTGCGCCTTTCAATCACTCTCAGCTGATATACAACCACTTCCAATAGCTCCATCTTCTCTGTCAGCAATGATCTGACAGGAATGACGACAGAGCAGTGAAGGAGAGAACTAATCCTAAATGTAACGCTAAACCACGCCCACTTTCATTTTCATGCATTGCACTCTCTTCCGTTTTATCACATCATTACCGAAAAATTATCGCTAACAGCTGTACATAACTTTGATGAATCCTGAAATCAACTTATCAAGTTCAGTATTTTGGTAATTGATTCGATAAGTCTTGATGAATCCAGGCCTTTAAGTCCTTCCAACACATTTAAATGTTTCCCCTGAAACCATTCGAGTTTTGCTTTAGCAGTATGCTTCGGTTCATTGTCCTGCTGGAAGGTGAACTCCCGTCCCAGTCTCCAATCACTGGCAGACTGACACAGGTTTTGCTCAAGAATATCCCTCTATTTTACACCATACATCTTTCCTTTTACTCAGGCCAGTTTCCCATTCACTGCTTTTGGAAAACATCCCTGTAGCATGATGCTGCATAGGGACAAACCCAAGATTTTCAAGGGGAGGGGAGGGGGGATTCCTGAAAGGTCTCCCTCAGCCACGCACAATACACTACAATAATATGGTAGGACATCATGCTGGGTACACATAATGCAATTTCCCATCCAACTGACAGGATCTGACGATTATTTCCGACATGTCTAATCTGCTCCTTATCAACAACGGGATAGATCAGGAGCAGTTTGGATACAGATAATAATGAGGACAGCCGACATTGGTAATGAAGGGGAAAGTAAAGCATTCACACAGCAGGGCACAGGGCTGTGCTCATACCTGACTGTTATGTTCCCCAGAGCTGCTCCATGCTCTGCACACACGCTGCTGCTCCATGCTCTGCACACACGCTGCTGCTCCATGCTCTGCACACACGCTGCTGCTCCATGCTCTGTACACACACTGCTGATCCATGCTCTATACACGCTGCTGCTCCATGCTCTATACACGCTGCTGCTCCATGCTCTATACACGCTGCTGCTCCATGCTCTATACACGCTGCTGCTCCATGCTCTATACACGCTGCTGCTCCATGCTCTATACACACACTGCTGCTCCATGCTCTGCACACACACTGCTGCTCCATGCTCTGTACACACACTGCTGCTCCATGCTCTGCACACACACTGCTGCTCCATGCTCTCTACTCACACTGCTGCTCCATGCTCTGCACACACACTGCTGCTCCATGCTCTGTACACACACTGCTGCTCCATGCTCTGCACACACACTGCTGCTCCATGCTCTGCACACACACTGCTGCTCCATGCTCTGCACACACACTGCTGCTCCATGCTCTGCACACACGCTGCTGCTCTATGCTCTGCACACACGCTGCTGCTCCATGCTCTGCACACACGCTGCTGCTCCATGCTCTATACACACTGCTGATCCATGCTCTATACACACGCTGCTGCTCCATGCTCTGTACACACGCCGCTGCTCCATGCTCTGTACACACGCCTCTGCTCCATGCTCTGTACACACGCCGCTGCTCCATGCTCTGTACACACGCTGCTGCTCTATGCTCTGCACACACGCTGCTGCTCCATGCTCTGTACACACGCCGCTGCTCCATGCTCTGCACACACGCTGCTGCTCTATGCTCTGCACACACGCTGCTGCTCTATGCTCTGCACACACGCTGCTGCTCCATGCTCTGCACACACGCTGCTGCTCCATGCTCTATACACACTGCTGATCCATGCTCTATACACACGCTGCTGCTCCATGCTCTGTACACACGCCGCTGCTCCATGCTCTGTACACACGCCTCTGCTCCATGCTCTGTACACACGCCGCTGCTCCATGCTCTGTACACACGCCGCTGCTCCATGCTCTGTACACACGCCGCTGCTCCATGCTCTGTACACACACGCCGCTGCTCCATGCTCTGTACACATGCCGCTGCTCCATGCTCTGTACACACGCCGCTGCTCCCTGCTCTGTACACACGCCGCTGCTCCCTGCTCTGTACACACACTGCTGCTCCATGCTCTGTACACACGCTGCTGCTCCATGCTCTGTACACACGCCGCTGCTCCCTGCTCTGTACACACGCCGCTGCTCCCTGCTCTGTACACACGCCGCTGCTCCCTGCTCTGTACACAGTGACGCTGTCCCCAGACACTGCACCGGCCCTGGTCTAAGGGGGGATTCTGGGCAGTTGTAGTCCCCCCTGCGTTTGCCTATGCTGCCACCACATTTTACTGTGGCCTGGTATTTGTGCGGTGATGTGATGTGTTGTGTTTATGCCAGGCATAACATTTACATTGGTGCCGAAAAGTTCAATTTTAGTCTCATCTGACCAGAGCGCCGTCCTCCATACATTTGGGGAGTTGTCCACATGCCTTTTGGAAAACTCAAAATGCGCCTTCTTATTTTTAATGCTAAATAATGCCTTTTTTCTGGAAAGTAAAATGGCATCATCTTGCATTAACTTGGAATTATTTGCATTTCGCTGCCCGTTCCTGGAAGCCAAACTGCGATTTCTTACTTTTAAGTGTTATTAAATAAAACTATTGATGATAGGATCAGCGTGGTTCGAATGATAAAACAACATCTTTTGCTTTTGAATTCTTTGATATATGTGTGGCTAGGGGTGTGGCTAGAGGTGTGGCAGGGGTGTGTCTTAAAGTGTCCCTCTTTCTTACCTTAAAAAGTTGGTTGGTATCATTGTATGTGTGTGCACGCCTTAATGCTTTCTGCTTAGGGCTAGTATGCAGAAGAGCTGGTGTGACTCTATTGGCTGCCTATTTCTTCCAAGCGTGTGGCCCAAACGGTACTCAAGCTAGCAGATCAGCCCAGCATTACAGCAGCCCCGTTTCTAGGGACAGGGGAGGTAGGTGTCTGCCTGGGGCGCAATGAAAGGAGGGGGGGGAGAGGGAGCAGTAGGCACATGACACAGCCGATGGGAGGGTCACCAACTCCTCCCTTTCCTCGAGGCCCTCCACTATGCTCCCCCCTTCCATTGCAGAGATTTACTGCAGTGGGCGCATGCTCCCCTGCTCACTCTCTAATCAGGAAGTAGAGTGAACGGCACTGGAGACAGAGAAGACAGGCGGCATGTGGAATTCTATCACACGGAGCCCGGAAGAGGGGAGTTAGTGTTCCCTTCCTGCGCCAGCGGCGCTAAATCTCTGCAACGGAGGGGGAACCCCGGGGGAGGGGGGGGGGGTTGCTGAGGAGTGATTTATTTTATCAAGTGTCCCTGTGGTCTGGCTTATGTGGGACAGACCACAAGGGACATTAAGACCAGATTAAATGAACATAAAAGTAACATCAAAAAACCAAAAAAGGTCTCACAGGTGGTGAGCAAGAGGATTCAAGAAAGGATCCACCACTTTTTCTCAGACATTTTTCTGAGTATGGCCATAGTGTTAGCCAATTGCGTTGGCAGGTTTTGGAGGTGGTCCCCAGGGATGCTCGGATGTGCCTCATCCACGAATTCGGAAATCCGCGTGGTTGCAAAAAAAAAATCCGCATTCGGCCCCGCCGCATGCGGATTTTCGTCCGCGTCCACGCAACCACGCGGATTTTCTGCCGTGAATGGCGTAATCACGCGTGGATTCCCGGCCGGAGGCGGATTTTCTTTTAACGTTAATAACAAAGCCCCCATACATGCTACAATCCCCCAAATTGCATGGATTATCGAGGTGATAAGGGGCAACATAACTTCAACATCAAAAATTCCCCAAAAAATTTTTTTCTAGAGAAAATGGATTTTAAAGTGAAATCAACACTTTAAATGGGGCTATTCATTGGTAATAAGTGGTTTTAAAAAGGGATATACGCGTTAAGCAGTCAAAGAGGTGAAGGCGAGTTCCAATGGCACTTGGCGGCGAAGGTACCGCTGGAGGAGGATGAGTGGCTGACGCCAAAAAGGCCCCAGAGAGGTTTTTGTAATTTTTTTTTTGTTTTTTTTGCAGCAATTAGCAATGACATCGCAGCAGAGTTGTCAGTGGACACGGGCAGTGTGAACGCAGAGTGCAGTGGTGGTAGCGACTGAGTCAGGAGAAGGACTATGCGGGCGGTCAGTTCAGCAGCACAGAAGGACCACGGCAACATACTGGTAGTAGTAGTAGCAGCACAGCGTCATAGTGCTGGCCAAAAAATTAAATGCACCCGGTGACCCGGGCAGTGTGAACGCAGACAGAGTACATTGGTGGAAGCGAGTGAGTCAGGAGGAGGAGGACAATGCCGGCGGTCAATTCAGCAGCACAGAAGGACCATGGCAACATACTGGTGGTAGTAGTAGCAGCACAGCGTCATAGTGTTGGCCAAAAAATTAAATGCACCCGGTGACCCGGGCAGTGTGAACGCAGACAGAGTACATTGGTGGAAGCGACTGAGTCAGGAGGAGGAGGACAATGCGGGCGGTCAGATCAGCAGCAGCAGCAGCACAGAAGGACCATGGCAACATACTGGTGGTAGTAGTAGTAGTAGCACAGTGTCATAGTGCTGGCCAAAAAATTAAATGCACCCGGTGACCCGGGCCGTGATAACGCAGACAGAGTGCATTGGTGGTACCGTGGTAGCGACTGAGTCAGGAGGAGGAGGAGGACAAAGCGGGAGTTCAGTTCAGCAGCAGCAGCAGCAGCACAGAAGGACCATGGCAACATACTGGTGGTAGTAGTAGCAGCACAGCGTCATAGTGCTGGCCAAAAAATTAAATGCACCCGGTGACCCGGGCAGTGTGAACGCAGAGTGCAGCAGCGGGAAGCGACTGAGTCAGGAGGAGGAGGACAATGCGGGCGGTCAGTTCAGCAGCAGCAGCACAGAAGGACCATGCCAACATACTGGTGGTAGTAGTAGCAGCACAGCGTCATAGTGCTGGCCCAAAAATTAAATGCACCCGGTGACCCGGGCAGTGATAACGCAGACAGAGTACATTGGTGGTACCGTGGTAGCGACTGAGTCAGGAGGAGGAGGACGACAAAGCGGGCGTTCAGTTCAGCAGCAGCAGCACAGAAGGACCATGGCAACATACTGGTGCTAGTAGTAGCAGCACAGCGTCATAGTGCTGGCCAAAAAATTAAATGCACCCGGTGACCCGGGCAGTGTGAACGCAGACAGAGTGCATTGGTGGTACCGTGGTAGCGACTGAGTCAGGAGGAGGAGGAGGACAAAGCGGGCGTTCAGTTCAGCAGCAGCACAGAAGGACCATGGCAACATACTGGTGGTAGTAGTAGTAGCACAGCGTCATAGTGCTGGCCAAAAAATTAAATGCACTCAGTGACCCGGGCAGTGTGAACGCAGAGTGTAGTAGCGACTGAGTCAGGAGGACAAAGCGGGCGGTCAGTTCAGCAGCTCAGAAGGAGGACCATGGCAACTTACTGGTAGTAGTACCATAACACCAAAAAATTAACCAAGGTAGGCACTAGGCAGGTAGTAACTGTCTTTATAAAGGCAGGCATAGTTAACAACAGCACATGCAGCAGCCACTTCATGTCCCCCTGTGTCCGACAATAGGGGCCAGGAACTCACCTTCCACCCAAGCCTGGTTGATTTTCAGGAAGGTGAGTTTGTCCACAGAGGCGTGGGAGAGCCGAGAGCGCTTCTCTGTGACCACGCCACCGGCCGCACTAAAGCATCTCTCTGAGAGGACACTGGAAGGAGGGCAGAATAGGAGTTCCAGGGCGTACTGGGAAAGCTCGCTCCAGATGTCCAGTCTCTTGACCCAGTACTCCAAGGGGTCCACGGGGCTGTCGGTGTCATTGAGCCCGCTGGATGACCCCATATAGTCAGACACCATGGTGGTCAGTCGTTGCTTGTGCTGGTTGGTGGTGGATGCTGTGGCGGGCACCTCTGTTCTGGGCTGCTGCACTGCATACAGGCTCTTGCTTAGGCTCTTCAGGTCTCCGGGGCGCCAGTTGCTGCTGCTGCTGCTGCTGGTGGTTGTTGTTGTGCTGCTAGTGGCAATGGCAGGCACCTCTTGCTGGCTTGGCAGAGCAGTTACAGTGGGGGTGGAAGGCTGGGGGAATGCTTCCAGTAGTCTGCGCACAAGGGCCTCCTTCAACTCCCTTGTGCGTTGCTCGGTGGTGGATGGCGTCATTAAGTCTCCCAGCTTCCCCTTCAGACAGGGATCAAGCATCAAGGTAATCCAGATGTCCTCCCTTGAACGCATCTGGATCACCCGGGGGTCCCTGCGAAGGCAGCGCAACATGTGCACAGCCATGGGAAACAAGTGGGCCCTGCCAGCAAGATCTTCCTCGTCCTCGCCATTGTCCCATAACGCATGCCTGTCCTCTTCCTGTGCCATGTCGTTGTCCTCCTCAAACCGCCATCCACGTACAACGCCTGCTGCACTCTGCTCCTCCTCCTCATTCAGGTTAGGGACCTCCAACTCTTCCACTACCTGCTGTGAGCCCTCCTCTGAGCTGGACTGTGCTGCCATCTGCTCCTGTTCTTCCAACTGCCTCAGGGCTTCATCCCCACGCTCAATTAAATTGTCCATTGCCTTCTCCAGTAGACAAACCAAGGGCACCCACTGGCACACAGAGGCCCGCTCCTCACTGACCATCTTGGTTGCCTCCAGGAAGGGACTGAGCACCAGGCATACTTGCTGCATCAGTGTCCACTGAGTGGCAGTAATCATGGGGACTTGCTGGTTGCTGGGGACACTTGGGTCTAGCATGTAGGCCCTAAGAGCCAGCCTGTGCTGACACAGCCGCTCCAACATGGCCAGAGTCGAATTCCAGCGAACTGGCATGTCGATGATCATCCGGTGTTGTGGCCTTCCATACTGCTGCTGTAAGGTGGACAAGAGTGCAGAGGCAGTGGCTGACAGGCGGAAAAAGCGTACCACCGCCCGGGCATCCTGCAGCAGCTCGCTCATCCCCTGGTAGGTGCGCAAGAAGCGCTGCACCACAAGATTGAGCACGTGGGCCAAGCAGGGGATGTGCTGGAGGCTTCCCTGCTGCCACCAGGTTGGCCCCGTTATCGGCTGCCACATACCCCACTTCCAGGCCTCTGGGGGTCAGCCACCTCCGCTCCTGCTTCCTGAGGGTGGCCAGGACGTTGGTGGCCGTAAGCCTCTCCTTCCCCAGGGTCACCAATTTTAAAAGGGCTTGGCAGTGCCGAGGCTTGGCGCTGCTGCTGCCGAGGCGGGCTTGCTTTCCGGGTGCAGAGGGAGTGTCGTGACAGGACCCTTCTGCATCCCCCCTGATCCCGCGTGGTGGCACCACTAGCTGGGCTGATGCGCTCTTGTCCTCCCTCCCTTCCATCAGTGTCACCCAGTGGGCCGTAAAGGACAGGTAGCGACCTGTCCCAAATCTGCTACTCCACGAGTCCATGGTCACGTGGACCCGCTTGCCCACAGAGTAGTCCAGGGAACGGGCCACGTTTTCCACCGCAAACTTGTGGAGTGCTGGGATCGCGCTCCTGCTGAAATAGTGGCGACTGGGGACTTGCCACTCGGGGATGCCAAATTGGAGCAGCGTCCGCATGGCACTCCTCTCCTGCACCAGGGAGTAGGGAAGCAGCTGTGATGCCATGGCCCGGGCCAGCAAGCCATTTAGTTTGCGGATCCGCCTGTGGCTTGGAGGCAGAGGCTTGGTCAGACCCTGAAAGGTGTCGCTCAGCAGGGTCTGACGACGCTGGGATGCAGGGGAGACAGAGGAGAGAGACGAACACTGGCTGCCAGCCTCAATGTCTGTGTCCTGAGTAGCCGAGGTGGAAGAGCGCTTGCGTGCTACTACTGCTGCTGCTGTGGGGGATTCACGACCCTGAGGGAGGGATGATGCTGCTGCGCTGGTGGGCCTTCTGCTCTCAGGAACCCCTGCCAGCAGTGCCTGCTTCCTCTTAAAGTCCGCATACTCGCGGCAGTGGCGGCTTCTCAGGTGGCCCTGGAGGGATGAGGTACCCATCTTGCTCAGACTTTTCCCACGGCTCAATCTTTTGCTGCATAACCTGCACACAGCATACCTTTTGTCATCAGTACATTCCTCAAAGCAATCCCACACTGGTGACTTTAATTTACTGCGGCCCCCACTAGCAGAGGGTGCAGCGGAACAATGTGTGGTATTAGTTGCCAGGGATTGCATGGTGGTGGTGCCGACTGAAGCAGTGTCCTGTCTACTTCCTCCACGCCCACTGCTGCCAATGCCCCTGCCCCTGCCTGACATATGGCGATATCCTTGCCTAGGCCGAGGTGACCCGTCATCCTGCTCTGCCTCTGACCATTCTTCCACGGACTCACCAGGCTGCACATAGTTAGGGTCCACAACGTCGTCATCATCAGCAGCATCTTCATAATCCAGCTCTTCCTCTGACTCCCCCGCCTCCTCTTCTGTCCCTACATCCCCAGACACAGACCCCTCTTCTTCATCACTAGAACTCAACAACGCTTGTAATTGTGGCCTGATCTCAATCTCTGCCACATCAGTCCCCAGTAAGTCCTGAGCTTCTTGAATCAGCAGGTTCCCAGAAGCCGGACTGAGGGACAGAACGCTGTCATCCTGGGAGGGCTGCTGACCAGTGGGTGCTGGGGTGGATGTCACAACAAGCGTGGGACGTTGGCTGCTGCTGCTGCTTGGAGTGGTGCTCACAGTAGAGGTCTGGGAGGAAGTCATGATGTCCATGAGTACGTCAGGTTCCATTTGCTCAACCACCACACGGGGACCAGAAACTTTTAAATATTTGGACAATGGCGTCCGTTGACTCGGCCCAGGCTTTGCTGCCCCCCTTTCTGCTGCATCACGACCACGTACAGCTGGGCATCCTCTCCCTGGACGTGGAGCAGTCCCAGAAGTGGCTGAGGCAATTGAACTCCCTTTCCTCTCACCCCGCGAAACCCTGCCAGACATGTTGCTAGTAATGAATCACTGGATGCAGTGGGCACAGTACAAGGTCACTGAAGGATGCACCAGGCACAGTACAACGGCACTGAAGGATGCAGTGGGCACAGTACAAGGTCACTGAAGGATGCAGTGGGCACAGCAGTGGGCACTGGATATACACCTAGGTCACTGAAGGATGCAGTGGGCACAGTACAAGGTCACTGAAGGATGCAGTGGGCACAGCAGTGGGCACTGGATATACAACTAGGTCACTGAAGGATGCAGTGGGCACAGTACAAGGTCACTGAAGGATGCAGTGGGCACAGCAGTGGGCACTGGATATACAACTAGGTCACTGAAGGATGCAGTGGGCACAGTACAAGGTCACTGAAGGATGCAGTGGGCACAGTACAAGGTCACTGAAGGATGCAGTGGGCACAGTACAAGGTCACTGAAGGATGCAGTGGGCACAGCAGTGGGCACTGGATATACAACTAGGTCACTGAAGGATGCAGTGGGCACAGTACAAAGTCACTGAAGGATGCAGTGGGCACAGCAGTGGACACTGGATATACCACTAGATCACTGAAGGATGCAGTGGGCACAGTACAAGGTCACTGAAGGATGCAGTGGGCACAGCAGTGGGCACTGGATATACAACTAGGTCACTGAAGGATGCAGTGGGCACAGTACAAGGTCACTGAAGGATGCAGTGGGCACAGCAGTGGGCACTGGATATACAACTAGGTCACTGAAGGATGCAGCGGGCACAGTACAAGGTCACTGAAGGATGCAGTGGGCACAGCAGTGGGCACTGGATATACAACTAGGTCACTGAAGGATGCAGTGGGCACAGTACAAGGTCACTGAAGGATGCAGTGGGCACAGCAGTTGGCACTGGATATACAACTAGGTCACTGAAGGATGCAGTGGGCACAGTACAATGTCACTGAAGGATGCAGTGGGCACAGCAGTGGGCACTGGATATACACCTAGGTCACTGAAGGATGCACTGGGCACAGTACAAGGTCACTGAAGGATGCAGTGGGCACAGCAGTTGGCACTGGATATACAACTAGGTCACTGAAGGATGCAGTGGGCACAGTACAAGGTCACTGAAGGATGCAGTGGGCACAGCAGTGGGCACTGGATATACAACTAGGTCACTGAAGGATGCAGTGGGCACAGTACAAGGTCACTGAAGGATGCAGTGGGCACAGCAGTGGGCACTGGATATACAACTAGGTCACTGAAGGATGCAGTGGGCACAGTACAAGGTCACTGCGTGTCGCTAGCACTGTGGGGGGTATAGAGGCGCGCAGGGGGGTCCTGGAGGCACACCATGGGGCAACAGAGGCTGGTTTTAGAGTGCACAACCAGCCTCTTTGCCCCACTAACATAAGTAAATCCTACCTCGGGTTCTCTTTAAGGTCTGGATCTAGGCCACTTCAGAACCTTTCTGTGCTTTTTCTTGAGGCACCTTTTGTTGCCTCGCCCATGTACTTTGGGTCATTGTCATGCTAGAAGACCCATCCACGACCCATTTTTATTGCTCTGGCTGAGAGTAGAGTTGGGCCGAACGGTTCGCCTGCGAACGGTTCCATGCGAACTTCAGTGGTTCGCGTTCGCGTCCCGCAGGCGAACCTTTGCGGAAGTTCGGTTCGCCCCATAATGCACATGGAGGGTCAACTTTGACCCTCTACATCACAGTCAGCAGGCCCAGTGTAGCCAATTAGGCTACACTAGCCCCTGGAGCCCCACCCCCCCTTATATAAGGCAGGCAGCGGCGGCCATTACGGTCACTCGTGTGCTGCCTGCGTTAGTGAGAGTAGGGCGAGCTGCTGCAGACTGTCTCTCAGGGAAAGATTAGTTAGGCTTAACTTGTTCCTGTCTGGCTGCATACCTGTTCTGTGAACCCACCAATGCATACCTGTTCTGTGAACCCACCACTGCATACCTGTGCTGTGAACCCACCACTGCATACCTGTGCTGTGAACCCACCACTGCATACCTGTGCTGTGAACCCACCACTGCATACCTGTGCTGTGAACCCACCACTGCATACCTGTGCTGTGAACCCACCACTGCATACCTGTGCTGTGAACCCACCACTGCATACCTGTGCTGTGAACCCACCACTGCATACCTGTTCAGTGAACCTGCCACTGCATACCTGTTCTGTTCAGTGGACCCGCCACTGTATACCTGTTCATTGAACCCACCACTGCATACCTGTGCTGTGAACCCACCACTGCATACCTGTTCTGTGAACCCACCACTGCATACCTGTGCTGTGAACCCACCACTGCATACCTGTTCAGTGAACCTGCCACTGCATACCTGTTCTGTTCAGTGGACCCGCCACTGTATACCTGTTCATTGAACCCACCACTGCATACCTGTGCTGTGAACCCACCACTGCATACCTGTTCAGTGAACCCGCCACTACATACCTGTTCAGTGAACCCGCCACTGCATACCTGTTCAGTGAACCCGCCACTGCATACCTGTTCTGTTCAGTGGACCCGCCACTGTATACCTGTTCAGTGAACCCGCCACTGCATACCTGTTCTGTTCAGTGGACCCGCCACTGTATACCTGTTCAGTGAACCTGCCACTGCATACCTGTTCTGTGAACCCGCCACTGTATACCTGTTCTGTTTAGTGAACCCGCCACTGTATACCTGTTCTGTTTAGTGAACCCGCCACTGCATACCTGTTCTGTTCAGTGGACCCGCCACTGTATACCTGTTCAGTGAACCCGCCACTGCATACCTGTTCTGTTCAGTGGACCCGCCACTGTATACCTGTTCAGTGAACCCGCCACTGCATACCTGTTGTGTTCAGTGAACCTGCCACTGCATACCTGTTCTGTGAACCCGCCACTGTATACCTGTTCTGTTTAGTGAACCCGCCACTGTATACCTGTTCTGTTTAGTGAACCCGCCACTGCATACCTGTTCTGTTCAGTGGACCCGCCACTGTATACCTGTTCAGTGAACCCGCCACTGCATACCTGTTCTGTTCAGTGGACCCGCCACTGTATACCTGTTCAGTGAACCCGCCACTGCATACCTGTTGTGTTCAGTGAACCTGCCACTGCATACCTGTTGTGTTCAGTGAACCTGCCACTGCATACCTGTTCTGTGAACCCACCACTGTATACCTGTTCTGTTCAGTGAACCCACCGCATCAGTGCGCATACCTGTGCAGTTAAGTGAACCCACCTACCTACGTGAGTGCACGCAGTGTGATATACCACTCCGTGCATACCCGATATGGACAAAACAGGTAGAGGAAGAGGTAGTGCCAGAGCCAGAGGAAGGCCACCCGGCAGGTCTGCGCGAGGTCGTGTAAATGTAATTTCGTGTGGACCTGGCCCACAGTACAGTGCTCGGAAGAAGGCACGTCCCATCACCTCCCAAGATTGTCAGGACGTGGTTGAGTATTTAGCGACACAGAACACCTCATCTTGCTCAGCCACCAGCGCTACTACTAGCACCACTTCCGCTGCATTTGACACTTCGCAAGAATTATTTAGTGTTGAAATCACTGATGCACAGCCATTGTTGTTACAGCCAGATGAATTTTCACCAGCTCATATATTTGAGTTACCCGGCAACACTATGGATGTAACGTGTAAGGAGGATGAAGGACCTACTGATGGTGCATGTTTGGATTTGTCTGAGGCAAGCGAAGCTGGGCAGGATTATTACGATGATGACGATGATAGGGATCCTCTGTATATTCCCAATAGAGGAGATGAAGAGGGGGACAGTTCAGAGGGGGAGTCAAAGAGTAGTAGGAGGAGAGAAGTTGCTGAAAGAAGCTGGGGCAGCTCTTCGTCAGAAACAGCTGGTGGCAGAGTCCGGCACCATGTATCGCCACCTATGTACAGCCAGCCAACTTGCCCTTCAGCATCAGCTGCTGAGGTCCCCATAGTGCCCACATCCCAGGGTGGCTCAGCGGTGTGGAAATTTTTTAATGTGTGTGCCTCAGATCGGACCAAAGCCATCTGTTCGCTCTGCCAACAAAAATTGAGCCGTGGAAAGGCCAACACTCACGTAGGGACAAGTGCCTTACGAAGGCACCTGGAGAAAAGGCACAAACAGCAATGGGATGGCCACCTGAGCAAAAGCAGCAGCAGCACACAAAAGCAAAGCCACCCTCCTTCTCCTCTTCCTCCTCCATCAGGTGCATTATCTGCTTCTGCCGCTTTCTCCCTTCCACCTTCACAGGCACCCTCCTCCACTCCGCCTCTGCCCTTGAGCGGTTCCTGCTCCTCTGCCCACAGCAGCAGTCAGGTGTCCGTGAAGGAAATGTTTGAGCGGAAGAAGCCAATTTCGGCCAGTCACCCCCTTGCCCGGCGTCTGACAGCTGGCGTGGCGGAACTGTTAGCTCGGCAGCTGTTACCATACCGGCTGGTGGACTCTGAGGCCTTCCGTAAATTTGTGGCCATCGGAACACCGCAGTGGAAGATGCCAGGCCGCACTTATTTTTCGAGAAAGGCCATACCCCAACTGCACCGTGAAGTTGAGAGGCAAGTGGTGTCATCTCTTGCGAAGAGCGTTGGGTCAAGGGTACACCTGACCACGGATGCCTGGTCTGCCAAGCACGGGCAGGGCCGCTACATTACCTACACAGCCCATTGGGTGAACCTGGTGGTGAACGATGGCAAGCAGGGCGCAGCGGACCAAATTGTGACACCTCCACGGCTTGCAGGCAGGCCTCCTGCCACCTCCTCTCCTCCTGCTACATGCTCTTCGCTGTCCTCCTCCTCCTCCTTGGCTGAGTGGCAGTTCTCCTCTCCAGCTACACAGCCCCAGCTCCGCAGGGCCTATGCTGCATGCCAGGTAAGATGGTGTCACGCCATCTTAGACATGTCTTGTCTCAAAGCGGAGAGTCACACTGGAGCAGCTCTCCTGGCTGCTCTTAAGAAACAGGTGGATGAGTGGCTGACCCCGCACCACCTGGAGATAGGCAACGTGATGTGCGACAACGGCAGCAATCTGCTTGCCGCTTTGCATATGGGGAAGCTGACACACATACCCTGCATGGCACATGTCATGAATCTAGTGGTTCAAAGATTTGTGGCAAACACCCTGGCTTAGCGAATGTCCTGAAGCAGGCCAGGAAGTTCTGTGGGCATTTGAGGCGGTCTTACACAGCCATGGCACGCTTTGCGGAAATTCAGCGCAAAAACAACATGCCGGTGAGACGCCTCATTTGCGACTCGCTGGAACTCGACCCTGCTCATGTTCTCCCGCCTGCTAGAACAGAAGAAAGCCGTGACCCACTACCTCTACAACTACAGTAGAATGAAACAGTCTGGGAAGATGGGGATGTTCTGGCCCGACAACTGGACACTGATGGAAAATGCATGCAGGCTCATGCGGCCGTTTGAGGAGGTGACCAACCTGGTGAGCCGCAGTGAGGGCACCATCAGCGACTTAATTCCCTACGCTTACTTCTTGGAGCGTGCTGTGCGTAGAGTGGCGGATGAAGCTGTGAATGAGCGTGACCATGAACCGTTACGGCAGGAACAGGCATGGGACCAATTTTCATCAGACCCAGCTGTTTCCTCAACACCTGCGGCAGCACAGAGGGGGGAGGAGGAGGAAGAAGAGAAGTCGTGTGCAGAAGACGAGTCAGACTCAGAGGATGATGAGCAAGGTGTTTCTTTGGGGGAGGAGGGGACAGCGGCAGGAGAACAACCTCAGCAGGCATCGCAAGGGGCTTGTGCTGCTCAACCTTCCCGTGGTATTGTTCGCGGCTGGGGGGAGGAGGTTGACTTACCTGACGTCACTGAGGAAGAGCAAGAGGAGATGGAGGGTACTGGATCCGACTTTGTGCAGATGTCGTCTTTTATGCTGTCCTGCCTGTTGAGGGACCCCCGTATAAAAAACCTCAAGGGGAATGACCTGTACTGGGTGGCCACACTACTAGACCCTCGGTACAGGCACAAAGTGGCGGACCTGTTACCAACTCACCGGAAGGTGGAAAGGATGCAGCACATGCAGAACCAGCTGTCAACTATGCTTTACAATGCCTTTAAGGGTGATGTGCACAACGCCAGCAAGGTACCACTGCCACTAATCCTCCTCCCGTGTCCACGCAGTCAAAGACAGGACGCTCCAGCGATCTCATGGTGATGTCGAACATGCGGACGTTCTTTAGTCCAACGCCTCGCCGTAGCCCTTCCGGATCCACCCTCCACCAACGCCTGGAACGGCAGGTAGCCGACTACCTGGCCTTAAGTGTGGATGTAGGCACTGCTGTGAACAGCGATGAGGAACCCTTGAACTACTGGGTGCGCAGGCTTGACCTGTGGCCAGAGCTGTCCCAATTTGCCATCCAACTTCTCTCCTGCCCTGCCGCAAGCATCCTGTCAGAAAGGACCTTCAGCGCAGCTGGAGGCATTGTCACAGAGAAGAGAAGTCGCCTAAGTCACAAAAGTGTTAAGTACCTCACCTTTATCAAAATGAATGAGGCATGGATCCCGGAGGGCTGCTGCCCGCCCCAAGACTAAGTCAGTCCCCGCACACACAGCATCTCTGCCTGCACGCCGTGTGACTGGCTGCCTGGCCTGCCCCAAGAAGACTAAGTCGCTCCCAGTCCCTCCACACAGCATGTCTGCCTGCAGGCCGCTTGACTACCTTCTCCGCCACCACCAACAGGGTCCGGGACTCCAGGCGGATTGCTGAATTTTTTAGGCCGCTGCTAGCAGCGGCCGCTGTAATAATTTTTCTGGTGCGTGTACATGACTGCCTAATTTTTCTGGCTGCACTGCGGGCAGCTGCAACAACAAAAGAAAAGGCATGTACATGCGCCCATTCCCCTTCGTGATCATTACCTTGCCGTGGTGAAGGGGCTTGCGTATCACAATGAAGCAATGACCGGCGCCTAGATGAGTGTCTCGGGGGGCACACCCACGATAATAAGGTCGTTGTCTCATTGTGGTCAGACCAAATTTGATCAGCTGGACAGTCACTGTTCTGTCATTCAGCTACATCAGCCAGGCGACCATATGGGCTGTAAAGCCACCAAAACCTGCACTCTCGCCATGGTGCGCACCAGTCCAGCACGGCCGTCACTACACAAACAGCTGTTTGCGGTGCGTTACATGGTGAGTTTGGTGTGTCAGTGTGAAGCAGTACCTTAATTACACTACCTGATTGATGTATACACATGCAAGATGTTTGAAAGCACTTTAGGCCTGTCATTTAGCATTCAATGTGATTTCTGCCCTTAAAACGCTGCTTTGCGTCAAATCCAGATTTTTCCCCGGGACTTTTGGCATGTATCCCACTCCGCCATGCCCCCCTCCAGGTGTTAGACCCCTTGAAACATCTTTTCCATCACTTTTGTGGCCAGCATAATTATTTTTTTTTTCAAAGTTCGCATCCCCATTGAAGTCTATTGCGGTTCGCGAACTTTAACGCGAACCGAACCTTCCGCGGAAGTTCGCGAACCTAAAATCGGAGGTTCGGCCCAACTCTAGCTGAGAGAAGTAGGTTCTCACCCAAGATTTGATGATACATGGACCTGTCCATTGCCCCTTCGATGCGGCATCATCACAGTTCCCTGTAACATCATATCCCCAGTTCAACTTTTTCATTTGCTGTGCAGATGTGTCTTTGCAACATGGAGGATTTGTTGTTAAATTGCTGAATTTCAGGCGCCCTGGTGAAAATGGCACCACCATAGTCAGCAATGTTAGTAGCCACAATTAGCGGTAATTTGGGGGTCGGAGGCAGAAGCGCTTGCTATTTGCATCCACAATTTGCATAGTGGGTGACCCTGGCGCCCTCTATATTATCAGGTGCCTCCGGCACCCAAATTACTGTTGATAGTTGCTACTTGTGGCTAGTTACATTGCTGCATATGGCGATGACGAAAATTCTGGCGGATAGGGTTAGGCTGGGGTCTTTAGGGTTTTGGCGCCAACAGGGGGAAGTGCTTAGTTTTAGCCATAGGGGCTAAGGTTAGGCACCATCAGGGGAGTTTTAGAGTTAGGCAGTGCAAAGGGGGGTTCCTTGGGGTTAGGCAGCATTAGAGGGGGGGCTTAGTGTTAGGCACCACCCACCAAGGGGGGAGGTTAGGCAGCTGGAGGGCTAGATTAGGTCAGGCCTGGGCAAACTTTACATGGCCTGGTCCGCATTGTGTGGAAGGTGGGCCATATTCCTTAAATTCTCTGGCTGCCAGCGTGTAATACGCTGGCACGTCCTGACATGTCATGTGACGCCCTGTTGCCATGTAGACGCGATGCGGGACACCCGTGAGGGAGGGGAGTTTCAAATTCCCTAGTGCCAGGTCGCAGCTTTGCAGGGCGGGAGGGGGGTTAGAAGGGGAATCTGGCCTTTTGTTGGTGGGCTGGATAAGCAGCGCATGCGGGTCTGATGTGGCCTGCGGGACGTAGTTTGCTGAGTGCTGCGTTAGGTCATAGTAAAATATTGGTAAAGATTACCGATATTTTACTATTGGAATTAACTAGTAGATTATCAGCAATTTTACCGATATTCTTCTAGCTGCTTTCTCTAGCTGCCCTTTTTACATGTAGGCTTTGCTGGACCTTTCCACACATTGGGCCTGATTCACAAAGCGGTGCTAACAGTTAGCACCCTGGTGAAAAGCCCTTTATCACGCCTAAACTCAGTTTAGGCATGATAAGTTTAGGTGTGATAAGTTTAGGTGTGATAAGTTTAGGTGTGATAAGTTTAGGTGTGATAAGTTTAGTTAGGCATGATAAGTTTAGGTGTGATAAGTTTAGGCATGATAAGTTTAGGTGTGATAAGTTTAGGCATGATAAGTTTAGGCATGATAAGTTTAAGCACCAACTGCATTAGCACCACAATGCACAGCTGATCAAAAGTTTTGCGCTAGCAAAGTCTGGTGCACTTTGCATAGAGTTTAATGGCGCTGCTTTGCGTGCGGGACTTTGCACGCTATCTACACTTATCAAACCTTAGCATGCCTAAACTTATCACACCTAAACTTATCACACCTAGGCCTCGATTCACAAAGCGGTGATAACCCAGTTATCACGCCTAAAAGACTTTGGGCTCGATTCACCAAGCGGTGCAAAGTGTTAGCACCGTGGTGAAAAGGCCCTTATCACGCCTAAAGTCACTTTAGGCATGATAAGAAGAAACTCGCGCGAAGTTGCCGCGCGTACGCGCGTAAGTGCGCGCGCAACACCCGACGCTTCGCGCGAAGCTCCCATTAAGCCCTATGGGACTTTGCGCGCGCTCTCACGCGCGGTAACTTCGCGCCAAGAGCAGGAAAAATCGGTGATAACTCAGTGGTGAAAAGGTCATCACGCCTAAAGTCTTTTAGGCGTGATAACTGGGTTATCACCGCTTTGTGAATCGAGGCCTTTAGGCGTGATGACCTTTTCACCACTGAGTTATCACCGATTTTTCCTGCTCTTCGCGCGAAGTTACCGTACGCGCGGCAACTTCGCGCGAGTTTCTTCTTATCATGCCTAAAGTGACTTTAGGCGTGATAAGGGCCTTTTCACCACGGTGCTAACACTTTGCACCGCTTGGTGAATCGAGCCCCTAAACTTATCACGCCTAAACTGGCTTTTCACCAGAGTGGTGCAATGGTTATCATGCCTAAAGTCTCTAACTGGGTTAGCACCGCTTTGTGAATCGAGCCCATTATGTAGCATCTCTCACTAGGGATGCTCTTTGTACTGCAGGCAATTCTTGTAACACCTGTGAAGTCAGAATTACACGATAGGTGGCTTCAGATCACATGACCGAAACCAGCTGCAGAAGCCTGACTTGGCACTTGGACGCTGCTTACTGAGGCATCAGATGGTCTGTTTAGACTTTAGTTTTTTGGTAAGCCACGCCATCAGATTTGAAGCTTTGAGAATAGCACTTGATGATCTCTGGCTCGCCCCCTCCAGAGTCTGAACTTTCCATTGTGCCCAAATAATAATGAGGCGTGTTAGCGGGTTGCTGCAGGAAAGCCATAAATACTGCCTAGTGCAGCCGCAGCGCGAACATTCTGTCATTATCTGCCGACAGCCGCTGATTGTCCCCTTCGGTACATGAAGAGGAGGCACTTACAGCTCCTGTTCACTTCATCTCCGAGCTGCCAGTGCCAAGCACAGAGTGTTAGTGGAAAACTCACAACCAGAGCTTTAACCTCCCAGTACCCCCATCCTCGCACGAATCCCCAAACCAGTCCAGTCCAGACCCCAATTTCACAAACAGGGCTTTAACCTCCCAGTACCCCCATCCTCGCACTAATCCCCAGTCCAGTCCAGACCCCAATTTCACAAACAGAGCTTTAACCTCCCAGTACCCCCATCCTCGCACGAATCCCAAGTCCAGTCCAGACCCCAATTTTACCTTCTGACATATGCTTGTACCCAAAAAAGCCCCAGGGTCCTGCGGACGTTTTAGGGGGGGTTTAGAGTTAGGTGTCAGGAAGGGTAGTTTTAGGGGTAGGTGTCAGGAAGGGGGGGGGGGTTTAAGGATTAGGTGTCAGGAAGGGGGGGTTTAAGGGTTAGGTGTCAGGAAGGGGGGGTTTAAGGGTTAGGTGTCAGGAAGGGGGGGGTTTAGGGGTAGGTGTCAGGAAGGGTCGTTTTAGGGCTAGGTGTCAGGAAGGGGGGGTTTAAGGGTTAGGTGTCAGGAAGGGGGGTTTTAGGGTTAGGTGTCAGGGAAGGGGAGTTTAGGGCTAGGTGTCAGGAAGGGGGTGTTTAAGGGTTAGGTGTCAGGAAGGGGGTGTTTAAGGGTTAGGTGTCAGGAAGGTGGGTTTTAGGGTTAGGTGTCAGGAAGGGGGGTTTTAGGGGTAGGTGTCAGGAAGGGGGGGGGGGTTTAAGGGTTAGGTGTCAGGAAGGGGGGGGTTTAAGGGTTAGGTGTCAGGAAGGGGGGGGGTTTAAGGGTTAGGTGTCAGGAAGGGTGGTTTTAGGGTTAGGTGTCAGGAAGCGAGGTTTTAGGGTTCGGTGTCAAGAAGGAGTGTTTTAGGCTTAGGTGTCAGGAAAGGGGGGTTTCGGGTTAGGCATCAGAGAGGGGAGTCTTAGGGCTGGAACCCACTGGAGCGCTTTTGGCAGCGCTGCGATACGCTAGCGCTTTGCCAAAACGCTGGGCTAATGTTAATGGATGGGGCAACTTCCACAGGAGCGTTTGCGTTTCCCAGAAACGCAAACGCAGGACGTGCAGCATTTTCGGAGCGTTAGCGCTTCAATGTAAAGTATTGAAACGCTAGCGGAAACGCTCAGCAAAACCTAAACTGAGCGGTTTTGCTAGCGTTTTGCGGTTCAGCACACTGTATCAAAATGAAAAATAATTCACAGGCCCAATCAGGATAAAAACGCGAAACGCAAAACGCTACGCAACCGCTGAGCAAAAAAATACAATGTTGCAAAACGCGACCGAAAACGCGCATGAATGCGCTTGCAAACCGCTCATACAAAACGCTAGCGGTTGCGTTTCGCATTTGCTGATTTCAGTGGGTTCCAGGCCTTAGGGTTAGGCACCACCAGGGGGGGGGGGGGGGGGAGAGTGTCTTAGGGTTAGTCACAACTGGGGAGGTTAGGGTTAGGCATCGAAGGGGAGATGGCTCTGTGTGAGAGTAGGGTTAGTTTTAGTTGTAGTAAAATAAAGGTAATATTTACCAGTTTTTTACTATCATCAATACCACTGTACATTTTTCGTGTTCATTTGGGATGCAATATACAACAGTATTTATCACTTACACTTATCTCAGCTTTACCCCGCACCCTTGTAATACCGTTCTATGGAGATCAAGATGGAGAAACAATAAAAAACATGGTCATGGACAATATTTTGACTTTTCAGCTTCACCCCACACCCCTTTTTACTTGCACCCTTATTTAATGGATGCACGGCTATGTACCATTATACAGCAATATATAGATATAGGAAGTGTTTATGATGATGAAACCAACTTATTTATCGTCAAATTCAGCATCCTAAATAATTTACTACATTTTACTATATGTCATTGCAGTGCCCCTTTAAAGTGATCCTTAAGTCAAAAAAAAAAATGACTTTTACTCACCTGGGGCTTCCAATAGCCCCCTGCAGCTGTCCGGTGCCCTCGTCGTGTCCCTCCGATCCTCGTGTCCCCGCCAGCAGCCACTTCCGGTTTCGCCGTCAAGAGCCGACAGGCTGGGAACGCGTGTGATTCTTCGCGTTCCCAGCCACAATTGCGCCCTCTATGCTGCTATATGCTTCATGCTATATGCTATAGCAGCATAGAGGGCGCAATTGTGGCCGGGAACGCGAAGAATCACACGCGTTCCCAGCCTGTTGGCTCCTGACGGCGAAACCGGAAGTGGCTGCCGGCGGGGACACGAGGATCGGAGGGACATGGCGAGGGCACTGGACAGCTGCAGGGGGCTATTGGAAGCCCAGGTGAGTAAAAGTCATTTTTTCTTTACTTAAGGATCACTTTAAAAGATACCCAAGTGACATGCGACATAATGTGTATGTACAGTGCCTAGCACACAAATAACTAGGCTGTTACTTTTTTTTCTTTCTCTACCTGAAAGAGTTAAATATCAGATATGTAAGTAGCTGACTCAGTCCCGACTCAGACAGGAAGTGGCAGAAAATGAATTCTGAGAGCAGGAAAGAGATAAAAAGGGTCAATAGTCCATAGATTTTAGCTCTGGCATAATTCAATGTATGTGTCATTGAGCAAAAACAATAAAACAGTTCAAAACTTAAAAAGTAGATTTAAACATAAAATAAAACAGTGGACTATCTTAAAAAGTCATTTTTACACGATGTACTGATACTCATCGTTGTTGCAATACAATGGTGCGCAAGAGTACTGTATTGATCACCTGTTTATGTCATTAAGTGGCATTCAGATTCTCTTAATTGTACATAATCGGCTTTGCTTGGTTTAGTGATGGCGGCAGATATTGATCAACGTTTCATCCGCATTGCCTTGTACAGCGCAGTATCTGTATCAATGAGTATAGCTGCCTCTACACTGGAATGCTTATACTCATAAAGCAAGAAATTGTAAAATATCTATTTCTGTAAAGACACTTAAAAATAAATAAATAGATAAATAAAGTAGCTTTGATTGGGCCAATTTAGAGAAAACCTGATACTGCGCCTGCGCAGGAGCGTGAGCGAGGATCGGCCGCGCAAGCATAGTGGCCGTTGACTTGCAAGTGGGCGATACCGAAATTGCGCTGCGGCGGGGGACAGGAGCAGGGATGCTCGGGTAGTACTTTTTACTACCCGCCCGAATCCGGATCCGGGTACCCAGTTATTCGGATCCGATTCGGATATCCGAATTTGACATTTTTTTCTACCCAAACAGGACTTCTCCTCCTCCCCCCCTCTCCTCCTCCCCCCTCCTCCTCCTCCCCCCCCCTTCCTCCTCCTCCCTCCTCCTACTTGTACTTTTTGAAAAGCCAGCTCACATACCATAGCTGGGATTAGAACCCAGGACTCAGTGTGTAGTAGGTATCTGTCTTACTAGTTACCCCACCTGTGCAGGTTTGTGGTTTTCTGCAAAACATGTACTTTTGGGGTGCCATGAGGACAGAGTTGGGGAACTGTGGTGTGATGTCCCAATAGGCTGCCTGTCTAGTTTCCTGTCAAGTGACAGGCATGGCCGGATTTCAGGCAAGGCCACAAAGGCCATAGCCTAGGGCAGTGATGGCTAACCTTGGCACTCCAGCTGTTGTGGAACTAAAAGTCCCATGAAGCATTGCAATACTTTGACATCTCTAAGCATAACTCGGGGAGGCAGTGGCATGATGGGATTTGTAGTTTTGTCACAGCTGGAGTGCCAAGGTTAGCCATCACTGGCCTAGGGCACCAGGAATCAAGGGGTGGGCTGTGGCTTGGCATACTCCTGCAGATATGCTGTCAAACATGTGAACTGCAGCAGTGGGGCAAGCGTCTGGGACTCAGGGGATGAAGGGACAGCAAACCTGGGCAGTTTGTCTGTGACCTGATTTGGTATCCATCATGACTATTGGCCACTCTTCGAGACTCTGACCTCCAACCAGCTCCAACCTATCAAAGTGGAATGTATGGATTTGGCCCATAAATGGAATAAAAATTATAACCATTCTGATCATTTCAGAAGTAATCGATCCACAAAACACAGATAAAATGATTGACAAGTTGTTCATTTGAAGTCATTTGGCTCCATCAACACTGTTGAATCAATCTGAAAGGTTGAGTGTTCAGTAAAATTGCATCTTTGATAAGCATCTTTAATCAAATTGATTGCTGGGACCAATAAAAGGGTGTGTGTGGTAGGGGGATTGCTGTTCGTCAGGGGGTGGCAGGTGATAGTGGCCTTGGGCGGTAAAAACGACAAATCCAGCCCTGGTGACAGGCAGCCTATTGGACCAATGAAAAGTGTGGGGATAATGTCCTTTAAAGTGATTGGACCCGCAGGGGCTCAGGGCAGGACGAGTGGAGCTCTCATCATTGCCAATTAGCAGGCATACGTTCATAGCGCTCGCTATGCTACTCTGATAAGGTGTTAATAAGGTGTGTTAACTCTGATAAGGCATGCTATTTGTCTTAATGCATAAAGCTCAATAATTTTAATCTGACTGGAATAGCAGTTTTTAGGACTTTTTAACCCCCCTGAAACTTACTGTCTACCAATCACTGCAGAGGGAGTACACAATGGCCCTCTGGCTGGAGAGGCTACACCACCCCAAAGAAAGACTCTGAGTCTGTACTATTCGAGCACCCATAGCCTGGAAATAGAGACAGGGCGACACAGACAGACATGGAAGCCCCGGGAGGAGAGACTGTGCAGGCAGTGTGACCAGGGGGTCCTGGAGGATGAGGCCCACTTCCTGCTACACTGCAGCAAATACGCACCAGTGAGGACTGCCCACTTCCAGAGACTCTCCGCCCACATCCCGGATTTTAACTATACAGACGAGCAGAGGAAACTCTATATCCTACTAAGGGAAGAGGAAACAACCGTGCAAATAGCGGCTCAATATGTCGCTACTTGCCACCAACTGAGAGGAACATGATACCCCCTGGACTGTATACCCCTTATACTGCCCCCTATAGCCTCCTCACCCCTATGGACTATATATCCAAACCCCTCATACCGTCCCTTATATCCTCCACACCCTTATGGACCGTATACCCCAAGCCCCTATCCTTCCCTTATTCCCACAACCCCCCTCCTATGCTAAAGCTAATGTTTTGCTTTGGCAATGCTAAATGTATTTGGTCCTGCCAATAAAGCTTTTTTGGGCAATAGAGACAGAAGGCTTCCCCTTTAAAATAAACACATGAGGTAACTTTAAATGAACATTACATAGTTACCTTGCCATCAGTTCCTCTCAGAAGCTCACCATTTTCTTCTTACAGCGATCCCTTCCAGTTCTGACAACATTTTGTCAGAACTGAAATATATCAGTTGCTGTCAGTTATATATCAGTTGCTGTCAGTTACAGCTGAGAGGAGAACTGATGTGTCCATTTTTCCCTATGGCTCAAGTGGGCGATGTTACAGTTTAACAGTGTGCTGACCAGGAAGCTGTTATGGGGTAATAGCCATTTTCAAAATGGAGGACAGAGAATTCCATCGATCACAGTGGACAAACAGGATGCGGGACAGGAGAAAGACACTGAGGAGTAGACTACACAGTAGGTAAGTATGACTTGTGTATGTTTATTTTGACTTTTAATGTTCAGTTCAGGTTTTCTTTAAGTGCTCATCACATCAGTCAGTCACCTGAACCGATCACGAACCGCCATTTCAGCTGTCAGGTGGCTAATAGGTAACGTCTATACGTTCCTTCACTGCGTGTCACGTTTATTCTTTTGCTTTGTAAAGAAAAAAGACTAAATCCGCCTGTGGAGTGTTACTTGGGGATTTCTAGCTGTCAGTCTTTTCTCTTTGTAATTTAGTGAGATGCTGATTGCCACAGATGTCAGGTAAACCTCTAATTGCTGTTCCATCTATAAGTGCTGCCGTCTACAGATCTTTCTTAATTGTGCTCAGCTTTTGCTAAGTGGAAAATACAGATGTCATCTCATTTATCTTGCCTGCTGTGAAATGTATTTTGGAAAAGGCAGGACCGGGGAGCCCAGTTACGTTATACAGAGCCAAAACTGCCAAAAAATGTTGTAGCGGGCCAAAAGGAATGGGTATCTAAACCACATCAAAGAGTACAGTTTTTCAGTGGCATAGCTAAGGAGCTGTGGGCCCCGATGCAAGTTTTAAAATGGGGCCCCCCAAGCACTCTATACAAAACAATTGATACGGCGCACCAAAACCTGCCAATGGCAACTACAGTGTCAGAGGTGCAAGAAGGGGATGGGGAGCAGTTTGTTAATGATTACCACTAATCAAAGTATCTATAGAAGTGATTATTATGAGCACCGGACCAATAGAGAACTAATACTGCAGTTGAGGGGGGGGCTCTGGCCCAAGGGCCCCGATGCGGTCGCAACCTCTGCAACCCCTATTGCTATGCCCCTGCAGTTTTTAAGGAAACACTGGAGTGAAAAAAAAATTATGATATGATTTGTATGTGTAGTACAGCTGAGAAATAAAACACTGGGAGCAGAGACATAAGTCTAATATTGTTTCCAGTACAGGAAGAGTTAAACTCCAGTTATCTATGCAAAAGGGCCATTGAGCTCCACGACTTTCAAAAGCACAGAGAGCTCTGTCTTCTGAAGTTTGTTATCTCAACTGTCAGTCAGGCCCAGTGCACACCGAGCGTTTTTTGGAGCGATCCGCCGGCCGCATCCGCCTGTAAAAACGCTTGGCTAATGTATTGCAATGGGATGGTGCACACTGGCGGTTTGAGGTTTTTGACAAGCGCAAACGCGCCTCCTGCTGCACGTTTGCGGTTTTCGGAAGCGTTTCGTCCTCAATGTAAAGTATAGGAAAAACGCAAACCGCTCTGAAAAACGCTACTTCAGAGCAGTTTTCCAGGCGTTTTTGTTACAGAAGCTGTTCAGTAACAGCTTTTACTGTAACAATATGTGTAATCTGCTACACAAAAATGCTCCAAAAAATGCTTGGCATGTTTAGAAAACCTCTCTAAACATACCTAGAATCGCTCTGAAATCAGCTCCCAAAACCGCTAGCATATTGCGGATCTGCTAGCGGTTTTGGTGTGCACTGGGCCTCACTGTATTTTCTTTTTCTCTCCAGAGGACAAGTTAAAAGTTCACAAGCCTGCTCTGTAAAATCATTTAGAATGCTGAGTAGTGTGTAAACTGCAAATATTAGAGAATGATGCAATGTTATTAAAAACACTATATAACTGAAAATAAAAATATGAAAATATTTTCTTTGCTACTAATGTTCTAGTAATTATCCGTACTACACAACCAATTCATCATAATTTTTTTTCTCGCTTAAGTGTCTCTTTAAAGGGACTCCGAGCACCTCTCATGTGTATGCATTTAAGACTCTGACCAGTACTGCAAAGTATTTAAAGATGCATACCTTTCTATAGCTGGTGCTCTCCTCTTTCATTTGATGCCTGAATCACCATTCTACACCAAATAGTTTTTGTTCGATTTCAATATAAAAATCGCGGCTGCCATCTTGCCTATGTTATAACTTTAGGGTCACCCCTGTCTTCTCTGTTAGAGAAGTGCATCACTGAATGTAGCAGGAAGAGGAAGTGACACGTATGGCCATTGCAAGAGGCTCCTCCAGAGGGGTCACAGCACGACTTTGTTGGAAGTCGTCTTGCTTAAAAGGCATGCCCATGAGAGGTGCTCGGAGTCCCTTTAAAACTCACCGCAAGATCTTCCAGTGCTTCTAAAGCAAAACATCAGGTGATAGGTTCTAAGAACAAACTTACAATGCCTGAAAGGTTTAATAGGTTTACTTTCATTTTCTCCCCAGACCCTTATCAGTCACTGAGCTGTGTGGTACTGAATAGAGTCATAACTGTAGGGGGAGCATCCTGCAACCAAGAATGTAACATCAGCGCCCAGGTCTCCCAGTAAATCATCCCTTTGTTGTCCCTGAAAGCTAAATGCACCTTCAGAACTGCTGGAATGCAATGATGTGTCAGCTTGTTAATTCAGCATATTCAGCAGTGATGCATTGTGGAATACCTCATACTCCAACCTGAATAAACCTTCTGTTGAGCATAATTGCAGTTAACTTTTAAAGTACCACTATAGTGGAAAAAGTAAGCAGTTAAAATCTGACAGAACCGTCAGGTTTTGGACTAGTCCATCTCCTCATGGGGGATTCGCAGGGTTTTCTTTATTTTCATAAGCATCTCCTCAACGGCAGTTGCTAAGCCTAACTGCCAAAATAGTGTGCAAGTGAGTAGGGAGGCTGGCTGTTATCATATTCGTTTGCCTCCCTCACAAACTGATAATAGTAACTGGAGAAGCAACAGGGGCATTTGTGACTTTTTTCATGTCTGCCAGTAGTAAAGATGATGACTGGCAGGTTGATTGTGGATTAAACAACATGAACAAATTACATGGCGAATATCGATCATTTCTTGATCTCTATTCTATTTTTCAACTTCTCACTTTTTTGCAATGTATTGATTTATTTTTTCACCCTTTTTTGATAAAGTTCCTCTTTAAAACCTAAGGAAATAGACAGGCCAGCATTCATTTCCAAAAGCAAGACCGGAATGTAATCTCATAATAAGCAAAACACTTTGTACTTGACATAAGGCGAAGGATAGATTTTCTGCATCCTATTTTACAAAATGCCATCTTCTTTTTTAAAGTGGACCTGAACTCTTGCACAGGACAAGGAAAAACACAGAAATGCACCCTCTATGTATTTGGAGAGTTTAGCCTAAGGCCCGGTTCACATTAGCTTTCGCTGTACATATACTGTACAAACGGAACGTACGTTCCGCATAGCAATGCAAAAAGTCTATGCGGACTTTCACGCGCGTCCGTTCCGTACAGAATGGAGCCGGATCGGATCCGGACTCTTTTCCAACATGCTCTATTTTTCGGGTCCGGATCATCTGGACCACGCACCCGGACCGGAGCCTGACTGCACCATCCGGAAATAGAATCCAATGGGGAACGGAAAGCACAGAACACACTGGCCTTAAAAAACTGACGTTCTTCCCCACTTCCTATGCGTATTCTAGCGGCCATTTTGGATGGGGACACACGGGCCAAGCCTTTCTGGAGTGGAGCAGCAGTGAGTTTGTGCTGGAGCTGTTTGGCAGTATGTCTGACATGGAGGTGAGGCAATACACAGCAGAGGACCTGATTCTACAGGTGCACCTTCTGCTGACCTCCCAGACCCCAACATTTTTATTTATTTTTGTATCTCTTTTACCGAACTGATCTGGATCGCAGCCGTATACCTACCTGATGCAACTGGACCGGATCCGGTCCGGTCATCCGGTCCGTTTGGCACAGAAACGCAAGTGTGAACGGGGCCTAATTCCCCCCTCATCTGGGACTAATCACCACTGTAATTTGATCTTTCAGCTGTGTCATGGTAAACACAGGATGTTAACCCTATGTCTGCTTCCATGAAAGCAGGACGTAGACACACAACAGATTTATTGCAGGATTTGTATCAGCTGTAACAAAGAAACATTTTTCTGTAAAGGTTATTACGCTGTTGCTTATTTTTTATAGCTGAGAGGAAGTTCTGACCGAGTTCAGGTCGGCTTCAATAATGTTTTTTTTCACACGTATCACATCTACCTTGCAGGTAAGATTGAGAGTGCTGAGTCATGTGACTAAGGCCCAGTGCACACCGAGCGGTTTTTGGAGCGATCCGCCGGCCGCATCCGCCTCTAAAAACGCTTGTCTAATGTATTGCAATGGGATGGTGCACACCGGCGGTTTGCGGTTTTTGCCAAGCCGCAAACGCGCCTCCTGCTGCGCGTTTGCGGTTTTCGGAAGCGTTTCGTCCTCAATGTAAAGTATAGGAAAAACGCAAACCGCTCTGAAAAACGCTAGTTCAGAGCCGTTTGCCAGGCATTTTTGTTACAGTAGCTGTTCAGTAACAGCTTTTACTGTAACAATATGTGTAATCTGCTACACAAAAACGCACCCAAAACCGCTAGGCATGTTTAGAAAACCTCTCTAAACATACCTAGAATCGCTCTGAAATCACCTCCCAAAACCGCTAGCGTATTGCGGATCTGCTAGCGGTTTTGGTGTGCACTGGGCCTAACACACATTCCCTGTAACTTTTGTCAAGGATAGCAGCCAAGTGGAACTTTGTCTGACCTCGTCCGTCCTTTCGTTTTTCACACCAGTTAATATGATGTAGTGTTGCCATGGTGATTTACTGATACTACACTCAGTGAACCTGTGTTGTCGCAATTATGAAGTGAAAGGTGAGGTGTCGGGAGCGGGGGGGGTGATTTCCTCTCACACTTCTGTCTTGGTTGACTTTTTCTCTCTGCTTACTCCGCACCTTCTATTCTTTATAAGGCCTCGTTCACACGTAAAACCGCAAAACGCCGGCGATTAACGCAGAAAAATCACTGGACACTGTAGCGGTTTAGGAGCGACCGCGATTAGCGGTTCTATACATGCTCATCGTGATCGCTCTGGAATCGCCGGCACACCGCTGCATGTTACACGTTTGCGGTTAACGCTAACCGCAAACGCGGCAGTGAGAACACTGCCATAGTGTTACATGTGCTAGCGGTTTTTAAAAACCGCTAGCTGTTTGCCTTGAGCGGGAATCGCATGATTCCCACTCAAGCGAGAAAGAGCCCTAAACCCACAGGCCAAAATCCTCTGGTGCCCAAAAGAGCACATTTTCGCTAGTACTTAACATTTGCGTACATTTCACCGCCCAGTCACTTTGGCGCAGGAGGAGCTTGGTGATGGGCACAAATTTCGCATAACAGTCATTTTGCATCGTAATTCACAGATTACGAATTGAAATCATAATGCGACATTTCAGGTAAACTTGTAATTAATTTAATTCGTAGACATAATTAGGAACCGTAATTTTGCAATTTTACATAATTTCGTGCTAAATTTAGCGGTTAATAGCAAAGCTGCCATACATGCTATCATCACCAAAATTGCTATGTATGTAAAGGGTAAAAGTGGGAACAAGGTAAAAAAAAAAAAAAAAAAAAAAAAAAAAAAGAATTTTTTGAAAAAGTCCTGTTAGTTTTTTTAACTACTTAAAAGAGACTCTGTAACGTCAAAAAGATCCCCTGGGGGGTACTCACCTCGAGTAGGGGAAGCCTCCGGATCCTAATGAGGCTTCCCACGCCGTCCTCTGTCCCACGGGGGTCTCGCTGCAGCCCTCCGAACAGCCGGCGACAGAACCGACTGTCAGTTCAATATTTACCTTTGCTGGCTCCAGCGGGGGCGCTCTGACGGCTCTCGGCTCCGAACTACACGGAAATACCCGATCTCAGTCGGGTCCGCTCTACTGCGCAGGCGCCGGAGACTTGCGCCTGCGCAGTAGAGCAGACCCGACGGCGATCGGGTATTTCCGTGTAGTTCGGAGCCGACAGCCGTCAGAGCGCCTGCGCAGGAGCCAGGAAGGTAAATATTGACGTCATTATTCTCGGAGGGCTGCAGCGAGACCCCTGAAGGACGGAGGACGGCGTGGGAAGCCTCATTAGGATCCGGAGGCTTCCCCCACCCGAGGTGAGTACCCCCCAGGGGATCTTTTGATGTTGAAGATCCTCTTTAAGGACCACGGTGATTGAAATCTACGCCCTGTTTTGGTGGTCACCTGGCTGGCAAGGCGTAGATTTCAATCACCCCCACAGTGCGCATCCGCCGTTTACGTCGCTCCCCGCCGATCTCGCCGCTGAATCCCGACGTCTCTCGCCGCAGCTCACTTGCATTGCCTGTCTCTATCACGGCTTAGCCACGTGAGCCGGTCAGAAGCCGATTTCATTGGCTCCTGGCCGTGTCTAGCAATATAAGCCACTCCCATAGGCTTACATTGATAGACACGGCCAGGAGATAATGAAAGCGGCTCCTGACTGGCTCACAGGAACTCTGCCGTCATAGAGACGTATATTATATGCAACCAGCATTTTTTTTTTTTACTAGACCAGCATTGGAAGGGTTACACACGGAGCTTTAAAGTTTGTGGAGAGAACTGCAGACTCATCCGAAGTTTAGATAGATACATTTAAGCAAAACAAAATGTAACAACTGTGGAATGTGACTCACTCTCTCTGACTGTGCAGGAGCTGGAGGACAGCCAAAGAGTGTGAAACATTCCTCACTTGTTACATTTTGTTTTGCTTAAATGTATCTATCTAAACTTCGGATGTGTCTGCAGTTCTCTCCACGGAACTTTAAAGCTCTGTGTGTAACCCTTCCAATGCTGGTCTAGTAAGAAAAAAATGCTGGTTGCATATAATATGCTGTAAATTATGTTTTAGAGCAAAGTTGAAATGCAGGGTTATATTCCGCTTTCAGTGGTTAAAAAAATACATTGTAGCAATTTTGGTGACAATACAATTGTATTTTGCAATGAACCAGTAAAGGCAGCACAAAAGGATGTAAAAATGACGTAAAATTACTAATGGGTTAAGTGAAATTAAATGAATGTCCAAATAGTAAATACGGATGACCGTAATTGCGAAAATGTACAGGAAATTTCACGTAATCATAATTAGCGGATTACGGTCATCACTAGTGAGCAGAATGATGGCTCAGCCAGCTGCCGCTGCCATTCGCAGCAACTCTGGGGAGAAGTCATTCGGGGTCCGGCGATCACCGGCACCTGAATTGCACTGCTGCGCGGCCATAGACACTATGCCATTATGTGTACAGCGGCGCCCAGGGCATGCGCAGCACAGGGAAAAGCGCGGGCTGAAATGACCTGCCGTGCTTACAATTTGTTTTTCAGAATTGGACTTTTTCGGTTTTGCGCCTAGTTGGACTTTAAAGGGAGCAGCACGGTGGCGTAGTGGTTAGCGCTCTCGCCTTGCAGTACTGGGTCCCCAGTTTGAATCTGCACAGAGTTTGTATGTTCTCCCCGTGTCTGCGTGGGTTTCCTCCAGGCACTCTGTTTTCCTCCCACATCCCAAAAACATACAGATAAGTTAATTGGCTTCCCCCTAAAATTGTCTCTAGACTACAGTACATACACTACATGATATAGACCTAAAAACCCAGAAAATAACACTGCGCTGCTCCAAGCATCGCTCCCAACTGTCCCTCTTTTGGAGGGACAGTCCCTCTGTCCCTGTTTCCTCCTCATTTGTCCCTCTTTCAGGACGTTGTCCCTCTTTTTCTATGTAAATATATATATATTTCTCTACTACAAATGTGTTTGATTGACTCTAAACTTTATTCCCATCCTTTAAATTGATATATTACAAATTTTAAATTGTTAATATGAAGGTAAAATGAACCAGAATACAAAGGACCAGTGTGCTTTGAATTATAAAACAACATATTTTTCTTATGAAATCTTTATGGTATGCGTGACTAGGGTTGTGGCGGGGGCGTGATCAGGGGTGTGGCAGGGCATGGCTTAAGTGTCCCTCTTTCTCATCTCAAAAAGTTAGGAGGTATGTACAAGGTCACCTGAATAGTCTGTATAATACTCTTGGTGCACTGCTGTTGAGACCACCAAATCTGCACTAAACACAAAACCAAACACAGCAGCGCTTCCAAGTTTCCAACACAGTTCAACATACCTCCCAACTTTTTGAGATCAAAAAGAGGGACACGTAAACCACACCTCTAACCACGCCCCCGACACACCCCCAACCACACATACTATAAAGATTTCATAAGAAAATTATGATGTTTTATAATTCAATTTCAAACCACACTGGTGCTTTCTATCCTGGTTAATTTTCCTTCATTTTAACAATTGAACAATATTTAACAATAAGAAATATATCAATTTAAAGGATGGGAATAAAGTTTATAGAGTCAATCAAACACATTTTCCAGCAACAAAATACATATATTTACATAGAAAGAGGGACAAATGAGGAGGAAAGAGGGTCAGTTGTGAGCTATGAGTTCAATGTCAATTTTTGCAGGCTTTTTTCAGATGATGTCTTCAGCACAATTCAATTCCCAGTAGCTTAGTCAAAAGGTTCACTCACCAGCTCCACTGACTCTCCCCACTGGACTGGAGTCGGTCACACTTTGGAGGGTAGCAGCCCCCTCCCAGGCTGTACCATCAGCTCCAGCCTCCAGCAAATGAGACTCCGAATCTCCGATTAGTGGGGCAATCTTCCTCCACCTGGATCAGCTACACAGGAGAGGCGTTCCACTTCCCCCACTACAGAGGATGTGTTGCAGAGTGTGCACTAGATTGCTGTCCCCCTACCATAGAGGAACAGCCGGATCAAGGGTTCCACGGTACTTCAAATGAACATACAATACACTGTAATCACCAGTTCTGTATTTTTTACCAGTGTCCATATTTGATGTATATCATTGTCTGTATCATTATGTACCCCTTGTTTGTTTTCTTACATTGTACAGCACCACGGAATATGTTGGCGCTTTATAAATAAATAATAATAATCCTCTATAATAATTTTCCTGCGTCTCCTCCTGTCCCTGTGTCCGTGCTTTTGCGCTACTGCGCATGTGCAGCATGGGCGGCCGTTGGGACGGGGAGGACGGGGCCAGGGGGCGGGCGTGTGCAGGCGTGGTGGGCGTGCTGACATGCGGCTGGCGGCGGCGGACACGGGCAGGAGGCAAAGGGGGTTGTGAGGGTGGCCTAGAGCCCGTTTTTTTAAACGGGTTTAGGTCTGCTAGTAGTAATAATAATATTCTTCAGCAGAAGTCAGGGGGCAAGGGGTGTATGTGTGTGTGTGTGTGTGTGTGTGTGGGGGGGGGGGGGTCAGAGATTGGGTACGGAGAAGGGAGAAGTTTGCATTCCAGTGGTCCCTATGACAATTTTGCAGGGGGCTGTTCTTGCTCCTGGAGGAAGTATACACATTTCCACTAACTAACCTGGTATCTTCAAATGAACACTCATGCCTTCTTACATACATGCTTGGACGATTCAAGCACACGTGTTTACGAAAAAGATCTTTTCTCGAGGAACCATCTCTTGACGTTTTGCTCATGCCTACACATCCGACCGCCCTCCTCCGTCTACCGCCAGCTTACGACGCATTCTCCTGCACGCCGGGTTAACGCTGCCTCTTGCCTTCTGTCTTGCTGGCTTTCTTTCTCCATTTTTCTCTTTCCTATTTGCAAATTGCTAATTGCCGGCTGCGAAGGCGCGCAGGGCCTTGTTGTGGCAGATGATCTTGTCGGGGTGCCAGATTAGCATTGTGTGAGCTTGTTTGGAATAATAAGCATCTGGAGTCTCTGCTCAAATGTTGTGATGTAATAAATAATAGGCAGACAGTAGACCTTTAAATTACACGAAGCATTTCTTTTTTTCCCCTTTTTTTTCTATTGCTGTTCTTCAGGCTTGCCGGCCTTATTTTCTATTAATGCAATTCCATTTCATCCAAAAATAAAGCAGGAGATGAACCATTCGGGTTTCCATTCCAAATGTGTTGAGCGCCAGGCCATCAAATATGTGCTAATGTACCTGGCCTGTTGCTGGGAGCAGAGACTCCGCTATCGTAATGCAAATCTTAGCTGTCTGTCTTGGGGGGAAGCGGAGAAGTCATGTGACCTCCTCCGCTATATCCAGCACAGCTGTCCAGGCTGAATCGTTTTAATGGTGTATTTATTGCACAGTTCCCCGAAGCACCTTGTGACTATATTTAACTTCAGTGTTCGTTATGCTGCTTTCGTGAGGCGGCGACATACCCCGGCCAGGCAGGAATCATCTCTCATTGGGGCTGATTCACAAAGACTTTCTGTTGAATTACCTCACCTTACTTATTACCTCATGGTTTATCTCTTCTGAAATGACTTCACTCATAATTTATATCCCCTTATCTAACTTAACTCATGATTTATTTCTCCTTAGCTGGCTTAAAGAGGAACTCCAGTGAACATTTTACTGTTGGCAGGTGATGTAGCTGCTGCCTGCTGCATGGTTTTTGGCAGTTGGAAACAGCTGTAAACAACTATTTCCCACAAAAGTTTGAACTTTTCTTCTGGGAGGGGTTACTTGTGGGTGGGGTTTCACCACAATATCAGCCATAAAGCGCCCCCTGATGGTCTGTTTGTGAAAAAGAATAGATTTCTCATGTAAAAGGGGGTATCAGCTACTGATTGGGATAAAGTTCAATTTTTGGTCTGAGTTTCTCTTTAAAGAGGAACTCTAACCCAGGAGGATTGAACGTTATCTTAATCAGTAGCTGATACCCCCTTTCCCCTTGAGAAATCTTTACCTTTTCTTGAATAGATCATTGGAGGGGGGGGGGGGGGTCTGTATGGCTGATATTTGGTGAAACCCCTCCCACAGTGTGATGTCATGACCAAGGTCCTGACAGTTTGCTGTCTGTGAACCTTGTTGTATTGTGGGAAATAATGGCTTTTTTCCAACTGCCAAGCAAGCAGTATCTCCCTCTGTGCATAGAACTCTCAGTAACAAACATTCTGTATAGATCACCTGGCAGAACTAAAGATGGCACCACTAGTGATACATCTCAGTACGTAAATCAGGGAGAGGAAAGAGTTTAAAATGGCTGTCTAAATAACACTGGCTAAATAATGAAAACACTGACTAAATAATATATAAATGGATATTGTAAAAAAAATAAGCAATTTTATTTATGATGTTATTTTTACTAGCTTCCCTTTAACGGTGGTTCAGACGAATGTCTGAACTAGCCGCCCGAGGCAGTCCGGCGTCTCGTTCCAAATGCTTTTCAGCAAGTTTGCAGAAAAGCACTTGTAGGCTTCTGGCAAATTGGCTGCGCTTTACGGCATGTGGCATTTTTTAATTCCCGCAGGGGGACATGGAAGTGTGGTGGTAAAAGGTTCTCAGCTTAGCTCCGGGCAGACACCAGCAAAAATCAAGAAAATGCGGGGGTTTTGCAAATGACTGTAAATGGCAATAGTAAGCAGTAGTACCCACTACCCACGGCTGTCCATTCATCTGAATGGATGAGCTCCTCAGCCGTCATTTACCATCGCAGAACCGTACCTCTGAACCAGCCCTAACTCGTGGTTTAGATCTCCCTATTTGACTTGACTCATGATCTACTTCTCCTTATCTGTTTATCTCAGTATTTATATCTCATTAGCAGGGCCGCATTTAAAGCTCAGGAACCTATAGGCACATAAGCTCTGGCGCCCTAAACCCCACCCTTAACACAGAACACACCTCCTCAAGCCACACCCTCTGGCCAGCCTGATGTTCCCCATTAAACAGTCCCCCCAACCAGATGTGTTCACCTTTACCCCTCCCCTAATAGATACCCTCTCTTCCCAAACAGTACAAGGTGCTTGATGGATGAAGAATGGATAGATGGAGAAGGGGAGCACTTTGGCTGGCCAGTAAGCAGCCTTTCACACATGGGCCGCCTATAGGCACAAGCCTACAGTGCCTATTGGTTAATCCGGCCCTGTTCATTAGTTTATCTCATGCGTTGGCTCTCCTTACAGTTAAAGAGACACTGAAGCGAAAAAAAATATGATATAATGAATTGGTTGTGTACTATGAATAATTACTAGAAGATTAGCAGCAAAGAAAATATCCTCATACTTTTATTTTCAGGTATATAGTGTTTTTTCTAACATTGCATCATTCTATAATATGTGCAGATTACACAACACTCAGCATTCAAAATTAGTCTTTCAGAGCAGTCTGTGAAGTAATGACCTCTCCTCTAGCAGAGGAAAAGTAAATAGTCCAGGAACAGTTGAGATAATAAAAGTCAGATAACAGCCCTCTCCAGGACTAACTTAGTCGGAGAGCTTAATGGCTTGTTTGCATAGAGATAACAACTGGAGTTTCTCAACTCTTCCTGTACTGGAAACAATTAGACTGATGTATCTGATCTTAATGTTTTATTTCTTAGCTGCAGGGGCGGCGCCAGGGGGGTGCTCGAGCACCCCCTAGAATTGTCCAAGCACCCCCAAAGCACCCCCTGGAGTGAACTGACTTCAGGCGTCTAAAAGACACCAAGTCAGTTCACACAGCGGCAGCACGGAGCAACAGGCAGGGCTACGGTAAGATGGCCGCCCGGAGCCCTGTTCTGCAGACTTCGAGTCTGCAGTGCATGGCTTCGGGCGGCCATTTTCCCGTAGCCCTGCTCTCTGCATGCAGGCAGGAAGTCTCGTCGTGACGTCGGGAAGGAAGAGGATCGTGGGCGCGCGGGCGCTGCGCGCCACAATGAGGTCGGGACAGGAGGTCGGGAAAGAAGGTCTTCTGGCTGTAGGTGAGTAAATGGGTTTTTCTTTTCTTTTTCAGGTGATGCTGATTGTGCATATTGGGGCCATATCTGCTACGGATTGTGCATATTGGGGTCATATCTGCTACGGATTGTGCATATTGGGGTCATATCTGCTACGGATTGTGCATATTGGGGTCATATCTGCTACGGATTGTGCATATTGGGGTCATTTCTGCTACCGATTGTGCATATTGGGGTCATTTCTGCTACCGATTGTGCATATTGGGGTCATTTCTGCTACGGATTGTGCATATTGGGGTCATATCTGCTACGGATTGTGCATATTGGGGTCATATCTGCTACGGATTGTGCATATTGGGGTCATTTCTGCTACCGATTGTGCATATTGGGGTCATATCTGCTACGGATTGTGCATATTGGGGTCATATCTGCTACCGATTGTGCATATTGGGGTCATATCTGCTACCGATTGTGCATATTGGGGTCATATCTGCTACCGATTGTGCATATTGGGGTCATATCTGCTACCGATTGTGCATATTGGGGTCATATCTGCTACCGATTGTGCATATTGGGGCCATATCTGCTACCGATTGTGCATATTGGGGCCATATCTGCTACCGATTGTGCATATTGGGGCCATATCTGCTACCGATTGTGCATATTGGGGCCATATCTGCTACGGATTGTGCATATTGGGGTCATATCTGCTACGGATTGTGCATATTGGGGTCATATCTGCTACGGATTGTGCATATTGGGGTCATATCTGCTACGGATTGTGCATATTGGGGTCATATCTGCTACGGATTGTGCATATTGGGGTCCTTTCTGCTACCGATTGTGCATATTGGGGTCATTTCTGCTACCGATTGTGCATATTGGGGTCATTTCTGCTACGGATTGTGCATATTGGGGTCATATCTGCTACGGATTGTGCATATTGGGGTCATATCTGCTACGGATTGTGCATATTGGGGTCATTTCTGCTACCGATTGTGCATATTGGGGTCATATCTGCTACGGATTGTGCATATTGGGGTCATATCTGCTACCGATTGTGCATATTGGGGTCATATCTGCTACCGATTGTGCATATTGGGGTCATATCTGCTACCGATTGTGCATATTGGGGTCATATCTGCTACCGATTGTGCATATTGGGGTCATATCTGCTACCGATTGTGCATATTGGGGCCATATCTGCTACCGATTGTGCATATTGGGGCCATATCTGCTACCGATTGTGCATATTGGGGCCATATCTGCTACCGATTGTGCATATTGGGGCCATATCTGCTACGGATTGTGCATATTGGGGTCATATCTGCTACGGATTGTGCATATTGGGGTCATTTCTGCTACCGATTGTGCATATTGGGGTCATTTCTGCTACCGATTGTGCATATTGGGGTCATTTCTGCTACGGATTGTGCATATTGGGGTCATATCTGCTACGGATTGTGCATATTGGGGTCATATCTGCTACGGATTGTGCATATTGGGGTCATTTCTGCTACCGATTGTGCATATTGGGGTCATATCTGCTACGGATTGTGCATATTGGGGTCATATCTGCTACCGATTGTGCATATTGGGGTCATATCTGCTACCGATTGTGCATATTGGGGTCATATCTGCTACCGATTGTGCATATTGGGGTCATATCTGCTACCGATTGTGCATATTGGGGTCATATCTGCTACCGATTGTGCATATTGGGGTCATATCTGCTACCGATTGTGCATATTGGGGCCATATCTGCTACCGATTGTGCATATTGGGGCCATATCTGCTACCGATTGTGCATATTGGGGCCATATCTGCTACCGATTGTGCATATTGGGGCCATATCTGCTACCGATTGTGCATATTGGGGCCATATCTGCTACCGATTGTGCATATTGGGGCCATATCTGCTACCGATTGTGCATATTGGGGTCATTGGACGTGTTTTTTGTTAAAATCTGCTCACATTACGTGTATTTTCTTGAGAAAACCTGCACAATTATGTGAATTTTCTGGGAAAAGAGTCACCAAAACTTGGGCCCTCTGTCTTTGCGTTGCACTTTTAAAGGGAACCCGAGGTGAGAATAATATTGAGGCTGCCATATTTATCTCCTTTTAAGTAATACCAGCTGCCTGGCTGCCGTGTTGGTCCTCTGCCTCTAATTCTTTCAACCATAGACCCTGAACAAGCATGCAGCAGGTCAGGGGTTTCTGACAATATTGTCAGAACTGACAAGATTAGCTGCATGCTTGTTTCTGGTGTAATTCAGTTCACTACTACAGCCAAATAGATCAGCAGGGCTGCCAGGCAACTAAAATTGTTTAAAAGGAAGTAAATATGGCAGCCACCATATCACTCTCACCCTGGGTTCACTTTAAATTACAGTTAGCCCCGCCCTCATCCGGTCATGACCATGCCCATTTTTTCGCCGCGGCGCGCTTCGCGCGCCGCAGGTTGTAGCCACACCCATTTTTTGCCGCGGCGCGCGAAGGTCGTCAGCTCCCCTGGAAATTGGTCCAGCACCTGCATAGCACCCCCTAAAAAAAATTCCTGGAGCCGCCACTGCTTAGCTGTACTACACATACAAATCATAATATCATCATTTTTGTGTCTCTTTAAGGGAAAATAAAAGTAAGCTTTGTGAATCAACCTGCTTGTTATGGGTCTGCACAAATCGGACAAAAAGTAAAGCGTGATTGGTTGCTGTTGGTAGGGATAGAGAATAAAGCTACCTACAGGTAGTCATATACAGGGGTTTTAGCGGAAGCAGGAAATTTGGGTGACCAGCAGCTAATGGACAATTTTGGTAGCCCCATAGGTGTTAAAGCAAATATCGGTTATTAGGTGCCCAAAGCAGAAATTTGGGTGTGCAATAATTATCGTTTCGAAAAGTACGTTATATTTTTTGAAATGTTACATCGTTTTGATAATTAGAATGTTATAGTTTTTGACTTTTTTTTATAAAGAGTTTTTGACATTTTTTAAAGTTTTGTATTTAGAAATTATTCATTTTTGAAAATTATCATTTTGAACATTCTAAGGTTAGGAAGGGGGATTTTAGGGTTAGGCGTCAGGAAAGGTTTTTTGATAATGTATTGTTTTAAAATTGGGTGGAGGGGTTAGGCGTCAGGAAGGGGGGTTTTAGGGTTAGGTGTGAGGAAGGGGGAGTTTAGGGTTAGGTGTCAGGAAGGGGGGTTTTAGGGTTAGACCTCAGGAAGGGGGGTTTAGGGTTAGGCCTAGGGATGCTCATTCGGATTCCGCGGAAATGCAATTTCCGAAATTCCGATCGGAAATTGCATTTCCGCATCGGAATGCGGAAATCGGTAATGCAAGTGCCGTAGGCGGAATTCCGCCGGAAATTGCGGAAATTCCACCCGAATTTAACATCGATTTTCTCAAAAACTATAAGGTCTTTTTGAAAACTTTTTTTTTGCATCTTGTTCACAAGATTCAGTTTAATAAACTCTGAAAAGTTGGTGTTTCTAGGACTTAAGGGGGCTTTGCTATTAACCGCTAAATTCCGCGGATTTTTACTGTAATGTAAAATGCAGAAAATCTGCATCTGCCTATTTTCTGCATTTTACATTACACTAAAAATCCGCCGACTTTAGCGGTTAATAGCAAAGCCCCCGTAAGTCCAAGAAACACCACATTTTCAGGGTTCATTAAACATAATCTTCTGAACAAGATACAAAAAAAAGTTTTCAAAAAGACCTTATAGTTTTTGAGAAAAACGATGTTAAAGTCGGGCGGAATTTCCGCGATTTCCGGTGGAAATTCCGCATCGGAATGGGGAAATTGGTAGCGGAAAGCAGAATCGGTGATTGGTACATGACGGAATGCGGATTTACTGTGGAATCGGAAATTGACATTCCGACCATCCCTGGTTAGGCCTCAGGAAGGGGAGTTTTAGGGTTAGGCATCAGGAAGGGGGGTTTTAGGGTTAGGTGTCAGGAAGGGGGGTCTTATGGTTAGGTATCAGGAAGGGGGGTTTTAGGGTCAGGTGTCAGGAAGGGGGGTTTTAGGGTCAGGTGTCAGGAAGGGGGGTTTTAGGGTTAGGTGTCAGGAAGGGGGGTCTTAGGGTTAGGCATCAGGAAGGGGGGTGTTTAGGGTTAGGTGTCAGAAAGGGGGGGTCTTAGGGTTAGGTATCAGGTAGGGGGTTTTAGGGTTAGGTGTCAGGAAGGGGGACTATGGGGTTAGGCATCAGGAACGGGGGTCTTAAGGTTAGGCATCGGTAGAGGGAGGGTTCTGTGTAACAGTAGGATTAGGTTTAGTTGTAGTAAAATATCGGTAATATACATCAGTGTTCAACTGTCATCATTACCACTGTAAATATTTTTTCATGTTCATTTGGCACCCAATATACAATGGTATTTATCATTTACATTTATTTCAGTTTCACCCTGTGCCCTTTTAATACTGTTAATTTACCTTATTTTCAGTGTAACGGAGTTATTTATTAAGAAAAAAAATTATGAAAAAAAATTATTGTACATGGTATTCTGAGATTTTGGCTTCATCTTGCACCCTTTTAATACAGTTATTTTAACATATTTCTTATTATGATGGAGAAAAATATAAAATAAAAAAACTGTGTTATAGATGACATTGATAAAATGTTGGCTTCACCCTGCGCCCTTTTTTCCTCACACCCTTATTTGATATCTTATCACGTGACAATACCTCTAGTTAAAAAAAAAATACACAAATCTGATTTCTTAAATTCAACACATTTTCCAGACCTTATACGGGACCTCCTAAAATATAACTTTTATTTTATAATATTAAAATCTTGTATTCGTAATCATTTTTTGGTTTTAGGTGGAGGGTTTTCTCTTATTTAGAAGTAACTCAGCATATACTACTTTAGTGCCCAGTATTGGGATAGTCAAGGATTATTAACAATACAGGACGGTTTTCCCTAATTACCTCCTGAGACTACCATACTGGGTTAATGTGAATATAATTATGAATACAAGATTTTAATATTATAAAATAAAAGTTATATTTTAGGAGGTCCCGTATAAGGTCTGAAAAATGTGTTGAATACCTCTAGTTATCAGTTTCTCCGCCCCTTACATCTTTCTCCGACTACAAAGCACTAGTGTTGGGCGAACATCTAGATGTTCGGGTTCGGGCCGAACAGGCCGAACATGGCCGCGATGTTCGGGTGTTCGACCCGAACTCCGAACATAATGGAAGTCAATGGGGACCCAAACTTTTGTGCTTTGTAAAGCCTCCTTACATGCTACATACCCCAAATTTACAGGGTATGTGCACCTTGGGATCTGTGACGATGCCTCCGGCAGCACTGAAACAGTGTTCCGACATAACGCTGGCTGCCGGGCAAGCCAGCACCTCTATTGCGTACATTGCCAGTTTGTGCCAGGTGTCTAGCTTCGATACCCAATAGTTGAAGGGTGCAGATGGATTGTTCAACACAGCTACGCCATCTGACATGTAGTCCTTGACCATCTTCTCCAGGCAATCGGTGTTGGAGGTGGATCTGCACGCTTGCTGTTCTGTGTGCTGCTGCATGGGTGTCAGAAAATTTTCCACTCCAAGGACACTGCCGATACCATTCCCTTTTGGGCACTAGCTGCGGCTTGTGTTGTTTGCTGCCCTCCTGGTCGTCCTGGGTTTGCGGAAGTCAGTCTGTCGGCGTACAACTGGCTAGAGGAGGGGGAGGATGTCAATCTCCTCTCTAAAGTCTCCACAAGGGCCTGCTGGTATTCTTCCATTTTGACCTGTCTGGCTCTTTCTTCAAGCAGTTTTGGAACATTGTGTTTGTACCGTGGATCCAGAAGGGTATAAACCCAGTAATTGGTGTTGTCCAGAATGCGCACAATGCGTGGGTCGCGTTCAAAGTCTAACAATATGTCTTCTACCTGCATGAGACATTTCGTGAGATTCAGATGTTGCTAACGGCCATGGCTGAGATTTATGTACGCCACCATCACTACCATTGAAATAGCCCAAATAAACAGGTTTTTGTGACCCTAGGCTATGACCTCTTCGGCCTAGGGGCCCAAAACTCACCAGTCATGTTCCCCCTAAGGGTCCCTACAATGCTAGAAAATTTGGTACTGCTGAGCCATTGCCCTTTGAAAAGATGTGAGATTTTGGAAAGTGAAATAGGGAGCCAATGAAATCCTATGGGGGATTTTACCAATTTTGGACCCCTGTAACTCTGGTTTGCAGAGATGTAGGGACCCCATCTTTGGAATCCAAGTCTAACAATATGTCTTCTACCTGCATGAGACATTTCGTGAGATTCAGACTTTGCTAACGGCCATTGCTGCGATTTATGTACGTCACCATCACTACCATTGAAATAGCCCCAATAAACAGGTTTTTGTGACCCTAGGCTATGACCTCTTTGGCCTAGGGGCCCGAAACTCACCAGTCATGTTCCCCCTAAGGGTCCCTACAATGCTAGAAAATTTGGTACTGCTGAGCCATTGCCCTTTGAAAAGATGTGAGATTTTGGAAAGTGAAATAGGGAGCCAATGAAATCCTATGGGGGATTTTACCAATTTTGGACCCCTGTAACTCTGGTTTGCAGAGATGTAGGGACCCCATCTTTGGAATCCAAGTCTAACAATATGTCTTCTACCTGCATGAGACATTTCGTGAGATTCAGACTTTGCTAACGGCCATTGCTGCGATTTATGTACGTCACCATCACTACCATTGAAATAGCCCCAATAAACAGGTTTTTGTGACCCTAGGCTATGACCTCTTTGGCCTAGGGGCCCGAAACTCACCAGTCATGTTCCCCCTAAGGGTCCCTACAATGCTAGAAAATTTGGTACTGCTGAGCCATTGCCCTTTGAAAAGATGTGAGATTTTGGAAAGTGAAATAGGGAGCCAATGAAATCCTATGGGGGATTTTACCAATTTTGGACCCCTGTTACTCTGGTTTGCAGAGATGTAGGGACCCCATCTTTGGAATCCAAGTCTAACAATATGTCTTCTACCTGCATGAGACATTTCGTGAGATTCAGACTTTGCTAACGGCCATTGCTGCGATTTATGTACGTCACCATCACTACCATTGAAATAGCCCCAATAAACAGGTTTTTGTGACCCTAGGCTATGACCTCTTCGGCCTAGGGGCCCGAAACTCACCAGTCATGTTCCCCCTAAGGGTCCCTACAATGCTAGAAAATTTGGTACTGCTGAGCCATTGCCCTTTGAAAAGATGTGAGATTTTGGAAAGTGAAATAGGGAGCCAATGAAATCCTATGGGGGATTTTACCAATTTTGGACCCCTGTAACTCTGGTTTGCAGAGATGTAGGGACCCCATCTTTGGAATCCAAGTCTAACAATATGTCTTCTACCTGCATGAGACATTTCGTGAGATTCAGACTTTGCTAACGGCCATTGCTGCGATTTATGTACGTCACCATCACTACCATTGAAATAGCCCCAATAAACAGGTTTTTGTAACCCTAGGCTATGACCTCTTCGGCCTAGGGGCCCGAAACTCACCAGTCATGTTCCCCCTAAGGGTCCCTACAATGCTAGAAAATTTGCCACTGCTGAGTAATTGCCCTTTGAAAAGATGTGAGATTTTGGAACTGTAAATAGGAGGCCCAATGAAAGCCTATGGGGGATTTTACCAAATTTGGAGCCCTGTAACTCTGGTTTGCAGAGATGTAGGGAACCCATCTTTGGAGCCCAAGTCTAACAATATGTCTTCTACCTGCATGAGACATTTCGTGAGATTCAGACTTTGCTAACGGCCATTGCTGCGATTTATGTACGTCAGACTCGCCACCATTGAAATTGCCCAATAAACAGGTTTTGTGACCCTAGGCTATGACCTCTTCGGCCTAGGACTGCATTGAACGCGACCCACGCATTGTGCGCATTCTGGACAACACCAATTACTGGGTTTATACCCTTCTGGATCCACGGTACAAACACAATGTTCCAAAACTGCTTGAAGAAAGAGCCAGACAGGTCAAAATGGAAGAATACCAGCAGGCCCTTGTGGAGACTTTAGAGAGGAGATTGACATCCTCCCCCTCCTCTAGCCAGTTGTACGCCGACAGACTGACTTCCGCAAACCCAGGACGACCAGGAGGGCAGCAAACAACACAAGCCGCAGCTAGTGCCCAAAAGGGAATGGTATCGGCAGTGTCCTTGGAGTGGGAAAATTTTCTGACACCCATGCAGCAGCACACAGAACAGCAAGCGTGCAGATCCACCTCCAACACCGATCGCCTGGAGAAGATGGTCAAGGACTACATGTCAGATGGCGTAGCTGTGTTGAACAATCCATCTGCACCCTTCAACTATTGGGTATCGAAGCTAGACACCTGGCACAAACTGGCAATGTACGCAATAGAGGTGCTGGCTTGCCCGGCAGCCAGCGTTATGTCGGAACGCTGTTTCAGTGCTGCCGGAGGCATCGTCACAGATCGGCGGCGTATCCGCCTCTCCACAGAAAATGCAGACCGTCTGACTCAAATTAAAATGAATCAATCCTGGATTGGAAACGACTACGCAACACTCCCGGACCCCAACCAAGTAACATGAACAATGAACATCTGTGATGGGTTAGCGTTTCCGGTCCCTGTTTATTGAACCTCTCATCTGTATTACATTTATGACTGCATGGCGACAAAATGCAAATTGCTATCCGCACGCTTCTTGTCCTCATGCAAGGCCTGGGTTGTTGTGTCTCAAAGCGTGGCCTTCTCCTCCTGCGCCACCCTCCTCTTGTTCCATCACGTGTGCTGCTGCTGGGTTAGCGTTACCGGTCCCTTTTCCTGGAACCTCTTATATGTATTACATTTATGACTGCATGCCGACAAAAAGCATGTTACCTGTGCAAAGAAAACAGACATTTCCCGCATTTAAAAGACAGTTTTCCCTTTGAAACTTTAAAATCGATTTTCTCAAAAACTATAAGCTCTTTTTGCTAAAAAATTTTTTCCTCTTGTACCCACTCCCAAGGTGCACATACCCTGTAAATTTGGGGTATGTAGCATGTAAGGAGGCTTTACAAAGCACAAAAGTTCGGGTCCCCATTGACTTCCATTATGTTCGGAGTTCGGCCATGTTCGGCCCGAACCCGAACATCTAGATGTTCGCCCAACACTACACGTGACCCGTTCGGCCAATCACAGCGCTAGCCGAACGTTCGGGTAACGTTCGGCCATGCGCTCTTAGTTCGGCCATATGGCCGAACAGTTTGGCCGAACACCAGCAGGTGTTCGGCCGAACCCGAACATCACCCGAACAGGGTGATGTTCTGCAGAACCCGAACAGTGGCGAACACTGTTCGCCCAACACTACAAAGCACCTGCCTCCTAGCCGTTCCACTCCTCTACAATAATTGCTGTCAGGCAGGGGAAGAAAGGAACGGAGGGCATGTGGTCCACACCAGCAATAAGGTGATTATGCTTTCAAAGCCCACTTAGCTGCTGCAACAGAAGGGGGTAGAATTGCAAATGAAAGTGGAAAAAGCTGTCCACCAGCTCACACTGCTGTATATTCTCACACCAGGGAGTCAACCAGTCCACACCTGGATCCACCAAAGATGCAGCAATACACGACAAGAAAAAAGGATGACTGGGTTTGCACCTGGATTTCAAGCAATCCTATAAAATAATACGAGATGGTCCGAAGTGTTCACAGTGAACAGGCCATGGGGAATGACCTCGGGGTGATTTCCGCATTCGTCATATCACGCATTACTGCGCAGACGCTTTCCCAGTGGCTGCGTGACCTTGATCGCCCGCCTGCAGCCGGGAGTGCTCTGTGTGACGTTATGCGCAGAGCACTCCCGGCTGCAGGTGCGCAATCAAGTGAAAGCGTCTGCGCATATGACGAATGCGGAAATCACCCCGAGGTCATTCCTCATGGCCTGTTCGCTGTGAACATTTCGGCGAACAGTTCGCCACATCGCTAATAATAATACTTAACTGTCCCTGCGTCATCCTCTTGTCCGTGTGTCCGTGGTTTTGTGCTACTGTGCATGTGTAGCACGCGGGGACAGGAGGAGGACAGGGCCAGGAAGCCGAGCAGGTGTGTGCGCGGCAGACGGATGCGTGCATGCGCAGTGACATGTGGCAGCGGTGTAACAGAGACCTAGAGCCCATTTTTAAATGGGCTTAGGTCAACTAGTAGTAGTTATATTTATTGTACTATAGTTCAAAAAGACACACAACGTTTCGGCCAGCAGGCCTTTCTCAAGGCCTCCTGCCCGAAACGTGTGTCTTTTTGAACGATGGTACAATAAATATAGCTACCATTGCTTGAAATCCAGGTGGAGACCCAGTCATCCTTTTTTTTTTCTTGTCCTAGAATTGAAAACAGCCATAGATGGCATAAAAAAACTGCATTATAAAATGATGGGTTTAACGTCTCGCAAGCTGTTGTATAAAATTATTTCAGAAGAAATGGCTCAAAATATTTTAAAAATGCACAAGCGGCAAATATACTGTGGCCATCCAAATGTGTCTAAGGATCATGTTACCAGCTTAAAGGTTGCATAGCCTAACACTAAGGGCAGATATCGACAGAAAAAAAGGGAAAAAGCATAATTGGTTCTTCTCCATGTGCTAATTGGAGGCTACAGTGTTTGAACCTATTAGATTTTTTCCGCTTGATCTGTGTTGAAGAGTGGGGGTTGAAAGTAGAGTGGGAGGGGGGAGCGAGTAGAAAGAGAAGATACAAAGGAGGTGGGAGAGGAAGAATTCTCCGTGTCTTCTGAAGACCGAGGTGGCCGGGAGAAAGGAGGGCGGTAAACCGGTCGGAATACCGAGAGGTCGTCCAGCTCAGTTTCCAGCTCCACCGCTGGGTAATTTCCCTCCAGTAAAACTAGCAGCAGTCATAGGTAGGCCTATTACTATTATTCTTATTATTATGTTCCTGTGTTTAGTGTTGACCTGTATCCAGGAGGAGTACTTTATTGAGAATAGGGATGCTTATTCAAATTCACGGGATTGAAATTTCTGCATTTCCGATCAGAATCCGGAAATTGGAAAACAGAATTTGGAAATCAGAATCTGCGGAAATCTGATTTACCGCAACTCAGTAATTTTAGCATTGGAGCAATCAGAGAATGCAGACGTTTTTCTGCAAACATCGGATCACCAATACCATAAGACTGATTTTCTGCTTTTTCGATTTCCGTCTTTCCAATTTCATTGTTTTTCGATTTCCATTTTTCAGATTTGTTTTTCTTTTTTTTTGGCATTCTCTGATGCACAAAAATGACTAATAAAATACTCATCAGAAATTGGAAAGGCCTTTAGCGAGAGCGACAATTTCTTAGCATTCAGTGAAAAAAAAAAACATAACTGTCTGTCTTTGGCCATATACACACCTTCAATTTCTGTCACCCAGCAGATATCAGGGCTCGATCACTTAGGCATCACTTCATTCTATAGAAACTTGTTGCTAGCCTGCAGGCTAGTGATGTGTTTGTTGCTTTGGATGCGGTAGATAGGTTGACGAGGGGTACAGGACAGAGCAGCTACCTGAGGACCAAGATTCGACCGAGAGACAAATCTCTCTCTGATCAAATCTGATCAGAGAGAGCTGTCAGCTGCCTATACACCGTAGGCTGATTCTCAATCGATTTCATGCTGAAGTCTCTCAGGAATCGGCCGAGTCCGCCACATCCGCCACTGCTCCCTAATGTCTAAATGTGCATATGCTTATTACACATGCGCTGCCGTGCTATGCACTGGCAGCGTGTATTGGGCTAATGGAAGAATGGCTGATTAGTAAGGTGGATGGGCATTGCGACACAGGACAGGAAATGTATAAATGCACACATAAATGCACATTTATACACTGGTGGAACAGCGCCAGGGGTTTCGTCACATTTGTCGCTCAATCCCAATATCGCTTGACATCACCGCCTGCGCACCCGATCCAGCAAGTCTGCCCTACATCTTGCAGCATGTGTGACTGATTTAGTCAATTCATTTTGGTCCGAAATTGGTCGCATTGCCGATTGGCATGCACTTGGTGGCACCAATTTTCATCCGTTTTGATTATAATCAGTTGGTCGATCGGCCGCCAAGTCGCCTGATGTATGGCCATCTTTATACTGTACAGCGCCACTGAATATGTTGGCAGTTTATACATTATTAATAATAATAATAATAATAATAATAATAATATAGTAGGGCATATTCGCAAAAACGAATTGTACAATGCTGTCTCTCTCTCTCTCATCACTTTCTCTTTCTTCTCTCTCTCTCTTCTGTCTTCTCTCTCTCTCTCTCTCGCCTTTCTCTTCTCTCCCCCCCCTCTCCCTTTTTTCTCCCCTCTCTTCAGGCTTTGGTCTCTTCTCTCTCTTTTTTCTCTTTGCTTGTCGCTCCCCCCCTTCTTTCTCTCTCCTTTCTCCTCTCTCTCTCTCCTTTCTCCTCTCTCTCTCTCTCCTTTCTCCTCTCTCTCTCTCTCCTTTCTCCTCTCTCTCTCTCTCCTTTCTCCTCTCTCTCTCTCTCATTTCTCTTCTCTCTCTCTCTTTCCTTTCTATTCTCTCTCTCTCTCTCTCTCTCTCTCTCTCTCTCTCTCTCTCTCTCCTTTCTCTTCTCTCTCTCTCTTCTCTTTCTCTCTCATTTCTCCTCTATCTCTCTCTCTCTCCTTTCTTCCCCCTTCCTCTCTCCTTTCTCTTCTCTCTCTCTCTTTCTTCTCTCTCCCCCCCCCCCCTCCCTTTTTTCTCCCGTCTCTTCAGGCTTTGGTCTCTTCTCTCTCTTTGCTTGTGCCCCCCTTCTTTCTCTTCTCTTTCTCTCTCATTTCTCCTCTATCTCTCTCTCTCTCTCTCTCTCCTTTCTCTTCTCTCTCTCTTTCTTCTCTCTCTCTCTCTCTCTCTCTCTCTACCCCTCCCCTTTTTCTTCCCTCTCTCTTCTCTCTCTTTTTCTTCTCAGTCTTTGGTCTCTTCTCTCTCTGTTTTCTCTTTGCTTGCCCCCCTCCCCATTCCTTATTTCTCTCTTTCCTGGAGTATTATTTACTCTTTTTTGCCAAGCGTGGGCACCGAGCATTGATCCCTCCACAGAAGCATTGCCCATTTGCAGAATCAATCTACTGCAGAGCCCGATCACACGGTGATATTCTGTGTTTCCGACACCATGGATCAGTCACATGACAGCTGGGTGATCTCTGCACACATTGCTCAGACATTTTCCTCACTTGGAGAAGCAGCAGGTGAATCTCAGCTGATAGATCACAGCTTTACACGTGAGCAGCCACGCTCAATAGTCATGCCTGGGGTTCTGCTGAGACACATTCTAAGGCCGTTGCCTGTGCGGGGCTGGAGTCATGGCAAGGGTTAACAGAAGACAATCCAAAGTCACAGGGATGCTTATTGAGTTAAGCAGCATATTTCCCCTTCCTTAACAGAATTGTACAACATCAACAGCAGTGAGTTCAGATGCCAGGGAAGCGTTGCTTTGCCGGGAATAGGAAATGACCGGAGAGCGCGTCAGCGGTAGCAGAAGTAGCATAAGTTGACTGGAGTCCAGCACAAGCCGGGTAATGACAGCGGACTGGGCTTTCGGCTGTGCACACACTTTAGATTTTTCTTGTCTGAAGTAATTGTTCCTGATTATTTCTCGGCCGCTAAGTTACACAGGTGTGCACAGGTGTCTCCCGACATCGCTGGCCTCTTCTTCTGCAATCTGCCAGGTGGGATTACCATTGCCCATTGTCATCTGTTCCTTGATCCTCAAAGGATGTTCTTGTAGTAAGGTGCTGAACATGTATCCTCCCCCTCCCCTCTCCATAGAGTTTTACATGCCACTCGCATAGCTCCCAACTGTCCCGATTTTGGAGGGACAGTCTCATTTTGGGAGCAATTTCCCACTGTCCCTCTTTCTCCCTCATCTTTCCCACTCTTTTAGGACTGATGTGCAGATCTGTATTAATATATAGGGTTTATTTTCTTTGGTGATTCTTGTCAGGACTAAGAATACCTAGGTGAGAAGTAGGGAGAGACCGGGAGCCCATGTTGCAGTGTCCTCAGGTATTGGAAAGATAAACTCATATAAATATATACTCACAAAGGTGGGTTGCAGTTCCTGCAACCTTCGTGTAGGCCTACAGGGAATTAACCATCTCTGCTCGGTACTCCAGGTCCTGCTGGATACTGGATGGTCGCTCTCCTGTACTCCTGCTCTGTACTCCAGGTCCTGCTGGATACTGGATGGTCGCTCTCCTGTAGCCCTGCTCGGTACTCCAGGTCCTGCTGGATACTGGATGGGCGCTCTCCTGTAGTCCTGCTCAGTACTCCAGGTCCTGCTGGATACTGGATGGTCGCTCTCCTGTACTCCTGCTCGGTACTCCAGGTCCTGCTGGATACTGGATGGTCGCTCTCCTGTACTCCTGCTCTGTACTCCAGGTCCTGCTGGATACTGGATGGTCGCTCTCCTGTAGCCCTGCTCGGTACTCCAGGTCCTGCTGGATACTGGATGGGCGCTCTCCTGTAGTCCTGCTCAGTACTCCAGGTCCTGCTGGAAACTGGATGGTCGCTCTCCTGTAGCCCCTGCTCGCCGTGCTCGGTACTCCCGGTCCTGCTGGATACTGGATGGTCGCTCTCCTGTAGTCCTGCTCGGTACTCCAGGTCCTGCTGGATACTGGATGGTTGCTCTCCTCCTGTACTCCTGCTCGATACTCCAGGTTCTGCTGGATACTAGATGGTCGCTCTCCTGTACTCCTGCTCGGTACTCGGGGTCCTGCTGGATACTGGATGGTCGCTCTCCTGTACTCCTGCTCGGTACTCCAGGTCCTGCTGGATACTGGATGGTCGCTCTCCTGTAGCCCTGCTTGGTACTCCAGGTCCTGCTGGATACTGGATGGTCGCTGTCCTGTAGTCCTGCTCGGTACTCCAGGTCCTGCTGGATACTGGATGGTCGCTCTCCTGTAGTCCGGCTCGGTACTCCAGGTCCTGCTGAATACTGGATGGCCGCTCTCCTGTAGCCCTGCTCGGTACTCCAGGTCCTGCTGGATACTGGATGGTCGCTCTCCTGTAGCCCCGCTCGGTACTCCAGGTCCTGCTGGATACTGGACGGCTGCTCTCCTGTAGCCCTGCTCGGTACTCCAGGTCCTGCTGGATACTGGATGGTCGCTCTCCTGTACTCCTGCTCTGTACTCCAGGTCCTGCTGGATACTGGACGGCTGCTCTCCTGTAGTCCTGCTCGGTACTCCAGGTCCTGCTGGATACTGGATGGTCGCTCTCCTGTAGTCCTGCTCGGTACTCCAGGTCCTGCTGGATACTGGATGGTCGCTCTCCTGTACTCCTGCTCTGTACTCCAGGTCCTGCTGGATACTGGACGGCTGCTCTCCTGTAGTCCTGCTCGGTACTCCAGATCCTGCTGGATACTGGATGGTCGCTCTCCTGTAGTCCTGCTCGGTACTCCAGGTCCTGCTGGATACTGGATGGTCGCTCTCCTGTAGTTCTGCTCGGTTCTCCAGGTCCTGCTGGATACTGGACGGCTGCTCTCCTGTAGTCCTGCTCGGTACTCCAGGTCCTGCTGGATACTGGATGGTCGCTCTCCTGTACTCCTGCTCTGTACTCCAGGTCCTGCTGGATACTGGACGGCTGCTCTTCTGTAGTCCTGCTCGGTACTCCAGGTCCTGCTGGATACTGGATGGTCGCTCTCCTGTAGTCCTGCTCGGTACTCCAGGTCCTGCTGGATACTGGATGGTCGCTCTCCTGTACTCCTGCTCTGTACTCCAGGTCCTGCTGGATACTGGACGGCTGCTCTCCTGTAGTCCTGCTCGGTACTCCAGATCCTGCTGGATACTGGATGGTCGCTCTCCTGTAGTCCTGCTCGGTACTCCAGGTCCTGCTGGATACTGGATGGTCGCTCTCCTGTAGTTCTGCTCGGTTCTCCAGGTCCTGCTGGATACTGGATGGTCGCTCTCCTGTAGCCCTGCTCGGTACTCCAGGTCCTGCTGGATACTGGATGGTCGCTCTCCTGTAGTACGATATACTTTCTAGAAAAACTGCAAAGCTATTCCCTCCGAAGGAGGTCTGACTGGTAATGGGTAGCATGAAGGCGCTCAATGTATGTTCTGTTTTAGTGTTTTAAAATATGAATAAAAATGAAAAAATAATAAAAAAAGATAGGTAATTGCTTACTTCTCCAGAAAATATAGACATCAGTTCAACTGGGAAATGTTTTTACTCAAAAAGCAATTTGACAACGCGTTTCACAGGACATGGCCCGCTTCCTCAGGTCAATACAAAATGCCTTGATAGCATAGAGGATAGAGTGTAGTAATTAGAGGCGCCTACACTCTATCCCCTATGCCAGTGGTTCCCAACCCATGTGCCGCGACACATACATGTGTCGCGGCAGCTTCGGGTATGTGTCGCGGCTCTCTCGGAGGGGAGCAGCGCAGTGGAGGGAAAGCGGTGGGCACCGGCGGAGAAGAGGGCCATCTCCCCCCCTTCTCTCACCTTAGGGTGCTCTGCCTCCCTCGCTCTCCCCTCCGATACTGTGTGTGTGGCGGCGCTTGGCAGCGGGCGGGACTTACCTTCCGTGTCGCTCCAAGCGCCGGCCGGAAGTTCTGATTCTGTAGCCGCTGCTCTGGTCTGGATCAGGCCAGAGTAGTGGCAAATCATCCCGCGCCGGCGACGAGACCAGACGGAGACACGGAAGGTAAGTTCCGCCCCTCTGCCAGCCACCGCACTTCGTTCCGGAGGAGAGAGCGAGGGAGGGAGAGCACCCTGAGGTGCTGCTCTCCTTCCCTCGCTCTCTCCTCCTGGGGGGGGGGCACCTGGCTACATATACTGGGCACATATATCCCTGGCTACATATACTGGGGACATATACCGGGGACATATACACCTGCCTACATATACTGGGGACATATACCCCTGGCTACATATACTGGGCACATATATCCCTGGCTACATATACCGGGCACATATACCCCTGCCTACATATACTGGGGACATATACTCCTGACTACATATACTGGGCACATATACACCCTGGCTACATATACTGGGGACATATACCCCTGCCTACATATACTGGGCACATATACCCCTGGCTACATATACTGGGGACATATACCGGGGACATATACACCTGCCTACATATACTGGGGACATATACCCCTGGCTACATATACTGGGCACATATATCCCTGGCTACATATACCAGGCACATATACCCCTGCCTACATATACTGGGGACATATACTCCTGACTACATATACTGGGCACATATACACCCTGGCTACATATACTGGGGACATATACCCCTGCCTACATATACTGGGCACATATACCCCTGCCTACATATACTGGGCACATAGACCCCTGGCTACATATACTGGGCACATACCCCTGGCTACATATACTGGGCACATATATCCCTGGCTACATATACTGGGAACATATATCCCTGGCTACATATACTGGGGACAACTGGCTGTTTGTCATTATGTGCATTTACTGGTGAAAAGCTGTCTCTTATTATGTGCATTTACTGGTGAAAAGAGGTCTCTTATTATGTGCATTTACTGGTGAAAAGCTGTCTGTTATTATGTGCATTTACTGGTGAAAAGCTGTCTCTCATTACGTGCATTTACTGTTGAAAGGCTGTCTGTCATTACCTGCATTTACTGGTGAAACGCTGTCTCTTATGTGCATTTAGTGGGGAAACGCTGTCTCTCATTACATGCATTTAGTCTACGTGTCACAGAGATCTGAACCTTTGGTTTGATGTGTCACGACTCCAAAAAGGTTGGGAACCACTGCCCTATGCTATGAAGGCATTTTGTATTGACCTGAGGAAGCGGGCCATGTCCCGTGAAACGCGCTGTCAGATTGCTTTTTGAGTAAAAACTTTTTTCCAGTTGAACTGGTGTCTATATCTTCTGGAGAGGTAAACGATTAACTCTCTTTTTTTATTATTTTTTTATTTAAACTTTATTCCCATCAGTTAACTTGATATACTGTATATCTTATTTTCAAATGTTAAAATGAAGAAAAGCTGATGATTGTAGAAGGGAGCAGTGTGGTTTGGATGATAAAACAACATATTTTAATTGATTAGCGCGAGCCGCGCACACATTGATTATGTCAAGAGGGGAGCACCGTCACAGAGCCAACCCAGCATACGTGCATGAGCGGCAACTGGGGCAAAGGGCGCCGACTATGTTAGGATATTGGAGCCATTTACAGGTGAATGGAGGGGGACACACAGCCACAAGGGAGGTGCGGAAAGAGACTGCACACCTCCCAGTACACTAGCATAGCGTCCCATTTTAGAGTCCCCTCACCTGGCTTCTGTGTTGGCCTGGGTGCTGTGCTCAGCTGGCCTGGTGGTGATGTGATGCTGGGCTGGCTGGCAGTGATGATAGGCTGGGTGATACTGGCCCGGCCATGATGCTGGGCTGGCTGGTTGGGATGCTGGCTGATGCTGGCTGGCCTTGACACTGGCTGGCCTTGACAATGGCTGGCCTTGATGCTGGCTTGCCAGGATGCTGGCTGGCCTTGACACTGGCTGTCTGGCCTTGATGCTGGCTGGCCATGATCCTGGCTGGCTGGCCATGATGCTGGCTGGCTGGCCATGATTCTGGCTGGCTGGTCATGATGCTGGCTGGCTGGGCATGATGCTGGCTGGCTGTATTGCTGGCTGGCTGGTGGTGATGCTGGCTGGCTGGCTGGCTGTGATGCTGGTTGGCTGGCCTTGATACTGGCTAGCTGCTTTGAGGAAGGCATGTGTCAGCCAGGTCGCTGCACTGGGGCTGTGTTTGACTGCTGGGAAAGATTGGGGAGCTATACTGGGGACATGGTAAGACCTGGCTATATACTGGGGACATCTATACACCTGGCTACATATACTGGTGATACATATACGCCTGACTACATATACTGGGGACAGCTATACTCCTGGCTACATATACTGGGGACAGCTATACACCTGGCTACCTATACTGGGGACATTGGCTGTCTGTCATTATGTGCATTTACTGGTGAAAGGCTGTCTGTCATTATGTGCATTAACTGGTAAAACACTGTCTCTCATTACATGCATTTACTAGTGAAACGCTGTCTCTTATGTGCATTTACTGGTGAAACGCTGTCACTCATTACGTGCATTTACTGGTGAAACGCTGTCTGTCATTACGTGCATTTACTGGTGAAAGGCTGTCTCTCATTACATGCATTTACTGGGGAAACGCTGTCTGTCATGATGTGCATTTACTGGTGAAGCGCTGTCTCTCATTACATGCATTTACTGGTGAAAGGTTGCCTGTCGTTACATGCATTTACTGGTGAACCACTATCTCTTATGTGCATTTAGTGGGGAAACGCTGTCTCTCATTACGTGTATTTACTGGTGAAACGCTTCTCGCGTTGCAAATTTCCTCGAACATGCTGCCCCCTACTCATTTTTGACTGCCCCCTCATATGTGCCTGTCTGTGGGGGCAGTGCGCTACTTCTTCTTCTTGCTTGGACCGGCCCGGGGCAGTGCGCTACTTCTTCTTCTTGCTTCAAGGTTGAGGCACGTAGCCCATTATATATATAGATGTGGTATGGATGGATGAATGCATGATGACCACTGTGGTAGGGGTGGAGATATGTATGAGTGGCGAACAGCTTTTTTTGTTGTTTTTGCTTCTGTTATTACAAGTATGAGCAATAAAAAATAATAAACATAGAATGTAATCAAACGATGATGCAAACCCGATCCAGTAACAGGAGCGCTACAATGAAGCCTATCCGATAACTGTGTGAAAGTACTACATGTATGCTGAGTTTGAGAAAAAAGGGGGAGAGAAAAAAGGAGAAAGGTTAAAAAAAAAAAAAACAGCAATAAATGACTTTTCTCCCATGTTACTGTCACTTACAGTAGGTAGTAGAAATCTGACAGAAGCGACAGGTTTTGGACTAGTCCATCTCTTCATGGGGATTCTCAGGGATTTATTTCTTTTCAAAAGCACTTAGTAAATGGCAGTTGATCTGTCCAACTGCCAAAAAACTGGGTAGCGAGCAGAGAAGCTGGCCAGCATCATTGTTTAAATCCTTTTTAGGGAATATCTTTAGAAAGAATAAAAGCCTTGCTAAGAATCCCCCATGAAGAGATGGACTAGTTCCAAATCTGTCGGTTCTGTCAGATTTCTATACTGTAAGTGACAGCAACATAGGAGAAAAGTCATTTATGGCTCATTTTACTCTGGAAAAAACACACTTCTTTTTTGTCTATGTTTGCAAATATTTAAAATTTTAAAATGTTTCGCCATAGTGCCCCTTTAAAGTGATCCCGAGCTGAACATTGAGATCAAAACCAGATAGATAAATACAATAAATAATAATAATAATACCTTAAAAGAAGGAAGCCTCAGGATCCTATCAAGGCTTCCCTCACTGCTGTAAAGCCCCCCTGTTGCAGAGCGTGGCCCCCCTTCACATCGGGCCGCACAGCTCTTCTTCTGGAAGCGGGTCTGCGCAGTAGCACGGAGCCCGCAGCAGCGGCTTACTACATGCATGCGTGGGCGGGGTGGGTTGGCTATTGCGTGGCCACGCTGGGGCAGGTAGAGTTGCACTGCTCCGATAGGATTAGCAACAATGTATCGCCACTAATCTTCTGGGGGGAGGGGGGCTGGACAACACTGCAGGGAGGAAGCCTCAATAGGATCCTGAGGCCTCCCTCTCTTTAGGTAAGTATCTAATTCTGTGTGCCTAAACTTCGGGAACTCTTACACTGCATGTATGAATACTGCATACTACCCTACTCCCCCCCCCCCCCCCCCCCGCCACCCCATTTCTTTAGATTGTAACCTTGCATGGGCACGGGTCTCTCACCCTTTTGTGTCTTGGAACTTGCTATTGATTTTGTATCTTGCAATTTGTTATACATTTTATCAGTCTTTTTGCAGTCATTTTCTCAAAAAAATTATGTTAAATTAGACTTCGGAGCGAAAATACTATTGAAAATCATTTTGTAATAAGTTTGTGTTTTTTTGTTTTTTTTTTTGCATTTTTCTCGTTAAAATAAATGATTGTTCATGTTTTTGCGGTAAAATACTGATTTTTCACGGTAAAAATAACGTTTTTCAAATTTTCGCCATTTTTCGCGAAAATGTTCTCAAATCGTAAATGACATTTTCAATGTGAAAATGACTTTAGCGAAAATTTGTGAGCAACACTGCATTATATCCATGGTGTTACATTAGCCACTGTAATTGCCAATTCTGTATTTTGTACCAGTGTCTATATTTGGTGTATACCATTGTCTGTGTTATTATGTAAGACCAGGGCTGGATTTGTACTTTTTATTGCCCAAGGCCCACCATCACCAGCTGCCCCCAGGCCAACAACATCCTAAACCCCCCAACATGGCAGGGATTAGATTGTAAGCTCCTCTGGGGACAGTTAGTGAAGTGATGGCAGGGATTAGATTATAAGATCCTCTGAGGACAGTTAGTAAAGTGATGGCAGGGATTACATTATAAGCTCCTCTGAGGACAGTTAGTGAAGTGATGGCAGGGATTACATTGTAAGATCCTCTGAGGACAGTTAGTGACATGATAGCAGGCAGGGGCGTAGGAATAGACCCTGCAGCCCCTGCAGTTGCAGGGGGGCCCCTAGCAAGTCAGGGGCCCGGAGGAGGAAAGGCTGTCACCACCGGCGTACCTACCGGGGATGCGACTCTCTCAGCCGCAGGGGGGCCCGGCCTCCCGGGGCTGCTCTGGGGCCCGCTCACTGTGCGTGGGGGGAGCGCTGCTCTGGACCCCCCAGCAAGGTGCTCAACTGGCCGCAGCGTCTAATAGACGCTGCGCCAGTTCATTCTCCGCAGCCCCGCTCCACCAGCAGCCTGCATAGTCTCCGGCAGGCAGAGCAGGGCTACGGCAAGATGGCCGCCGAAGAAGCCCTACACTGGAGACTATTTGTGTCTCTAGTACAGGGCTTCGGCAGCCATCTTGCCGTAGCCCTGCAGACATTTTCTGGTGACTGATGCCCACATTGCAATTTTCTGGTGACTGCTGCCCACATGGCGATTTTCTGGTGACTGCTGCCCACATTGCGATTTTCTGGTGAACTCTGCCCACATTACGATTTTCTGGCCCACATTACGATTTTCTGGTGAACACTGCCCAAGTTACGATTGTCTGGTGAATGCTGTCCACGTTACGATTTTCTGGTGAACGCTGCCCACATTACGGCCTGTCAGCGCGGGAGATGTGCTGCAGGAGGACTCGGGGAGCTGCGAGCCAGATGCCGGGAGAGGAGAAGACTTCTGTCAGGTAAGTGAATTGTTTTTTTTTCACAGGTGCATTTTTTTTTCTAGTGTCTGCTGCCCACATTGTGATTTTCTGGTCACTGCTGCCCACATTGTGATTTTCAGGTGTCTGCTGCCCACATTATGATTTTCTGGTCACTGCTGCCCACATTGTGATTTTCAGGTGTCTGCTGCCCACATTATGATTTTCTGGTCACTGCTGCCCACATTGTGATTTTCAGGTGTCTGCTGCCCACATTGCGATTTTCTGGTGTCTGCTGCCCACATTATGATTTTCTGGTGTCTGCTGCCCACATTACGATTTTCTGGTCACTGCTGCCCACATTGCGATTTTCTGGTGTCTGCTGCCCACATTGCGATTTTCTGGTGTCTGCTGCCCACATTACGATTTTCTGGTGTCTGCTGCCCACATTGCGATTTTCTGGTCACTGCTGCCCACATTGCGATTTTCTGGTGTCTGCTGCCCACATTGCGATTTTCTGGTGTCTGCTGCCCACATTACGATTTTCTGGTCACTGCTGCCCACATTGCGATTTTCTGGTCACTGCTGCCCACATTGCGATTTTCTGGTGTCTGCTGCCCACATTATGATTTTCTGGTATCTGCTGCCCACATTACGATTTTCAGGTGTCTGCTGCCCACATTACGATTTTCAGGTGTCTGCTGCCCACATTAGGATTTTCTGGTGTCTGCTGCCCACATTGCGATTTTCTGGTGTCTGCTGCCCACATTGCGATTTTCTGGTGTCTGCTGCCCACATTACGATTTTCAGGTGTCTGCTGCCCACATTGTGATTTTCAGGTGTCTGCTGCCCACATTACGATTTTCTGGTCACTGCTGCCCACATTGCGATTTTCTGGTCACTGCTGCCCACATTGCGATTTTCAGGTGTCTGCTGCCCTCATTACGATTTTCAGGTGTCTGCTGCCCACATTACGATTTTCAGGTGTCTGCTGCCCACATTACGATTTTCTGGTGTATGCTGCCCACATTAGGATTTTCTGGTGACTGCTGCCCACATTGCGATTTTCTGGTGACTGCTGCCCACATTGCGATTTTTCTGGTGACTGCTGCCCACATAAGGATTTTCTGGTGACTGCTGCCCACATTAGGATTTTCTGGTGTCTGCTGCCCACATTACGACATTCTGGTGACTGACTGCTGCCCACATTAGGATTTTCTGGTGACTGCTGCCCACATTAGGATATTCTGGTGACTGCTGCCCCCATTAGGATTTTCTGGTGACTGATGCCCACATTGCAATTTTCTGGTGACTGCTGCCCACATTATGATTTTCTGGTATCTGCTGCCCACATTACGATTTTCAGGTGTCTGCTGCCCACATTACGATTTTCAGGTGTCTGCTGCCCACATTAGGATTTTCTGGTGTCTGCTGCCCACATTGCGATTTTCTGGTGTCTGCTGCCCACATTGCGATTTTCTGGTGTCTGCTGCCCACATTACGATTTTCAGGTGTCTGCTGCCCACATTGTGATTTTCAGGTGTCTGCTGCCCACATTACGATTTTCTGGTCACTGCTGCCCACATTGCGATTTTCTGGTCACTGCTGCCCACATTGCGATTTTCAGGTGTCTGCTGCCCTCATTACGATTTTCAGGTGTCTGCTGCCCACATTACGATTTTCAGGTGTCTGCTGCCCACATTACGATTTTCTGGTGTATGCTGCCCACATTAGGATTTTCTGGTGACTGCTGCCCACATTGCGATTTTCTGGTGAACTCTGCCCACATTACGATTTTCTGGCCCACATTACGATTTTCTGGTGAACACTGCCCACGTTACGATTGTCTGGTGAATGCTGTCCACGTTACGATTTTCTGGTGAACGCTGCCCACATTACGATTTTCTGGCCCACATTACGATTTTCTGGTGAACACTGCCCAAGTTATGATTGTCTGGTGAATGCTGTCCATGTTACAATTTTCTGGTGAACTCTGCCCACATTACGATTTTCTGTCCCACATTACGATATTCTGGTGAACGCTGCCCACATTACGATTGTCTGGTGAATGCTGCCCACGTTACAATTTTCTGGTGACTGCTGCTCACGTTACTATTTTCTGGAGACTGGTGCCCACATTACGATTTTCTGGTGAACTCTGCCCACATTATGATTTTCTAAAGGCCAACATTACGATTTTCTGGTGAACTCTGCCCACATTACGATTTTCTGGCCCACATTACGATTGTCTGGTAAAATGCTGCCCACTTTACAATTAATTTACAGTGAAACGCTGCCCCATTACGATTATTTGGCACCTATGGGGGGGGCCCCATCCAAATATTCGCAGGGGGGCCCAGTGATTTCTAGTTACGCCCCTGATAGCAGGGATTCCGACTGTAAGCTCCTCTAAGGACAATTAGTGAGTGGCAGGCAGCTCAGAGATCACTGTAAGTGGCCGTTCGCTGCCCCTTCATCCCCCGAGTGCCAATTCTGGCTGTTGGTAGCCGCCCACCGCAATGTGCAAGCTCTGTGTAGCAGGACGAATGGTTGGAAGGCTAACTGCTACTGCCACCCTGCTGCCCACAGGCCTTGCCTGAAATCCAGCCATGCTTTTGTTTCTTATTTTGTAAGGGCTCGTTTCCACGAGTGCGCTGCGGAATCGCCGGCGAATCACCGCAGGCAAAATTGCGTGCGGGTGCGATTCCGCATGCGTTTTTTGCCGCGATTTCGCATAGGTTAGGGTAATGCGATTGCGAAAAATTGAAAAATTTAAAATACATGTAAACGTATACAGAGAAGTAGTATGTTTCTTCCGGAGTAAAATGAGCCATAAATTATTTTTCTCCTATGTTGCTGTCACTAGTGATGGGCGAACAGTGTTCGCCACTGTTCGGGTTCGCCCGGATTTTGGCCTGTTCGGGTTCGGTTCGGCACCCCCGAACACCTCATGGTGTTCGGGAGGGTGCTCGGGTACGCTGCCCGAACCCGAACAGGCCTTCTTTGTTCGGCCGAACACAGCCGTGTCCGGCCGAACATAGCCCCCTATAGGGTCCCAGCATAAAGGGAGAGCATGCCCCGAGCGCGGGGGGAGGGGGGGGGGTTTGGTCGGAAATGCCCTCCACCGCTAAGCTCTCCCTTCTGCCGGTACTCTATAATTAAATTTAAGTGCCCAAAAGTACCTCAGGAGGAGGAGGGCAGGAAGAGGGAAGCCGGAGTTCTTGGGCGCTAGTACCATCTGGTACTTCCGCCCTCTCTTGACGCACTTCCTGTTTACATTTGAAGTCGCGTCAAGAGTGCGCAGAAGTACCGCGATGACGCGTACGAGGGTACGTGTCATCATGTAGATGACGCGTACCCTCGTTCGCGTCATTGCGGTACTTCTGCGCCCTCTTGACGCGACTTCAAATGTAAACAGGAAGTGCATCAAGAGAGGGCGGAAGCACCAGATGGTACTAGTGCCCAAGAACTCCGGCTGCCCTCTTCCTGCCCTCCTCCTCCTCAGGTACTTTTGGGCACTTAAATTTAATTATAGGGTACCGGCAGAAGGGAGAGCTTAGCGGGGAGGGGTGGGGGCATTTCCGACCCCCCCCCCCCCGCGCTCGGGGCATGCTCTCCTTTTATGCTGGGACCCTATAGGGGCCCCAAAGGGACATGTTCGGGGTTCGGCTCGAACATGCCGAACATCAGGGGCATGTTCAGCCGAACCACACCAAACCCGAACATCCAGATGTTCGCCCAACACTAGCTGTCACTTACAGTAGGTAGAAGAAATCTGAGAGAACCGACTGGTTTTGGACTAGTCCATTTCTTCATGGGGGATTCTCAGCAAGACTTTTATTCTTTAAAAAGACATTCCCTGAAAAGGATTTATACAATGATGCTGGCCAGCCTCCCTGCTCGCTACACACTTTTCTGGCAGTTGGACAGAGCAACTGCCAATCACTAAGTGCTTTTGAAAATAAACAAAACCCAAAGAATCCCCCATAAGGAGATGGGCTAGTCCAAACCCTGTTGGTTCTGTCAGATTTCTACTACCTACTGTAAGTGACAGCAACATAGGAGAAAAGTAATATATGGCTCATTTTACTCTGGAAGAAACATATTTCTTATTTGTATATGTTTACATGTATTTTAAATTTTACAATTTTCGCAATAGTGGTCCTTTAACCATGTCACTGCCACTGTCACTGAATTAACATGGGTACCTATGCGAAATCACATGCGAATTCGCGGCAAAAAACACATGCGATTTCCCTATTAAATACATTGCGTGCGATTCGCCTGCATACCACACGCAAGCGAATTCTGAGGGCTCTGCCGTGCAGAAAAATCCTGCACAGGAAAACTGACAAGTGGAAACAGCCCCATCCACTTGTGTTGGCTATGCAAATCTGCATGCAGACAACGCATGCGGATTCGCGATAGTGAAAACGGGCCCTAAAGCTAAAGCGCCACAGAATATGTTGGTGCTTTATAAATCAATGGTAATAATTACCCCCTTTCTTGCCTCCAGTTGTCGTCTGGCTGCTGTGTAGAAGCGTTATAGTAGTGTGCATTATAAACCAATTGCAGACCTGTCTACGCAGCTATTCCTATAGCAGATGCACCAGTGAGCTGTGTATGTTGTGTGCTGCGTTCTGTCTCATTATTAGAGACATGAACAGGCTGAAGCAGGGAGTGATTTGTTAGTACAACATGATGAATAATTTAGATACAGTGTAGAACTCCATGGGGTGTAAATCTATATAACGATTCCAAGAGAAACACCATCTCCTGCTGAATTCTAATGACTTGGTATAGCCACTGCTTTTATTGGCTCAACAATGTTACAGTCACAACCTTTCTCTGTAGCTTTCACAGCTGAAGTAATACAAGCAATGTATCTTTCCCTTCTCCGTCTATTTTATTATTATTTAGTATTTACTACACAGCTCTGACATCTTCCACAGCACTGTAGAGAGTCCATACACAGTATTGTCATTCACTGTCCCTCACAAGGGCTCACCCTCACCATAGTCATATGTGCATTGTAGTCTAGGGCCAATTTGGCGGGAAGCCAGTTAACTTATCTGCACGTTTTTGGGGTGTGGGAGGAAACCGGAGCGCCCGCTGGAAACCAGGAAGAGCCTACAAACTCAATGCATATAGTCAAACCAGGAACCCAGTGCTGCAAGGCAAGAGTGCTAACCACTACCTACCTACCTATCCAGTGAGATCTATCTATCTATCTATCTATCTATCTGTCTTAACCATTTCGAGACCAGCCACCTAACCCTCCTTAAGGACCAGGCATTTTGCGGTGTGCGGGGGGGGGGGGGGGGCATTTGGGGGAGTCAGGCGGCCGTATCCCCTCTGTGGCTGGCTGGGCAGTGTCCCTCCATGGTGGAAGGTGTTCCCCCTTTCGCCAGCAGCCATCACTCACCTTCCAAGCTCTAGCAATGAGCCGCAGTAGCCCCCTCTTCTCTGGCCGGCGTCTTTGATCCTAATGCCGCTCAGTTCCAGGTCGCGGCTTGATGACATCATCAAGCCGGGACCTGGAACTGAGCGGCATTAGGAGCAGAGATGCCGGCCAGAGCAGAGGGGGGCGCCGATCGTCATGGGAACGGCAGGGAGGTGAGTGGATCCTCTTCTTTCCCCCCTGCCGCCGCTGCTGTCAAAGTGATCACTACGATCCACTGGCGATCGTAGTGATCACGTGATCAGCAGCCATATGTGATGGCTACTGATCACTAAGGGGAGATGTCAGCTGTCATACGATGGCTTAATCTACCCTCTCGGGTGCGCACGATTGCGTCGGGAGCGGAAGCGGTGGGCCGGCGTAGATCCTATACCGCATCAGGCTAGAACAGCCACAAGTGCGGCGTAGCATCCAATGCAGGCGATCCGGAAAAGGTTAAGGTGCGTACATATCTTTGACTGATGTAAGGCCCCATTCACACTATTCTCATTGCATTGCTAAATACTACAGCGCATTAGCACACCTCAGGCCCAGGTTTACCATAAGGCAATGTAGGCATGTGTCTACAGGCGCCCAATGATGGAAAGGAGGCTCACTCCCCTCCCGATCGCCTCCCTCCCTCCTTCCCTATGCAGAGTTCTGATGAGAGTGTAAATGTGTGGTTACTCAGCCAGCTCTCAGCATTCCACTGACCTGATCTCCCTTCAGTCAGGGGCACCTCCAGCTACTTAAAGTGCACCTGAGACGGAGGATATCAAAATGTTATACATACCTGGGGCTTCCTCCAGCCCCCTCAGGCCAGATTGCTCCCATGCCGCCATCCTCTGCTGCCCGCAGCCTTCGCAATTGGCCCCAGAAAGTCATCCAGTTGTGGCCAGTCAGCGCAGGCACAGTCGGGCTTTGCGCGCTTCCCTGTCTCGCTCCAGAGGTGCAGAACTCTCCCTGGCCATGGGAGTGTGACAGGGGAGCGGGCTCAGCCAACCTGCGCAGTATACCAAAGGACTTTCCGGAGCAATGTGTGGAGGCTGCAGGCAGCAGATGATAGCGGCGTGCGTGACAGTTAATCACTTAACGCCGATAGGCGGCGGCTGGTCGCATGTGGTTTTCCATGGAAACGGCTGCGTTTCCTGTCAGTTCAGGCGGGGGGCTCCATGAACAGCCTGCGAGCCTCCGATCGCGGCTCGCAGGCTAAATGTAAATACCGGGGAAGAAATCCCCAGTGTTTACATCATACGGCGCTGCTGTCACAGCAGCACCGTAAAGGAGATTGGTGATCCCCGGCCTCTGATTGGCCGGGGATCACCGCCGTCTGATAGGCTGAAGCCTATCAGAGGCGGTACAGGATGGATCACCATCCTGTACCGCCCATAGAGAGAAGGAGAAGGTGGGGGGAATAGCGCTGCGGAGGGGGGCTTTGAGGCGCGCCCTCCCCCCCCGCTACCCAAAAATAAGCGGCGGCAATCAGACCCCCCCAGCAGGACATCCCCCTAGTGGGAAAAAAAGGGAGGAAGTCTGATCGCCCTGCCTGAAACCTGATCTGTGCGGCGGGCTGAAGAGCCCACCCAGCACAGATCATTAAGAAATCAGCCGATCCTTAAGTAAATGGCGCACAGCGCCAGGGGGATGAAAACGGCGCCGCATAGACATAGACTTAGGCATAAGGGGTCGGGGGGGGGGGGGGGGGGAAAGAGGCAGCGGGACACTGGAGGGAATAGGCATCGGGGGAGGATGTGTGTAATATGCATACATTACCTTGTCCTGGGCCGCCGATCACTCCTTCACTTCTTCCATTCATTTGCTGTAGTCCTGCAGCCAGCCAATCACCATGTGGCTTCTGTCTCCGCATGGTGATTGGCCGGCTGCTGGACTACAGCAAACAAACTAGGAAGTGAAGGAGCGGAGGGAAGGAGTGATTGCCAGCTGGATAAGGTGATGTATGCATATTACACACATCCTCCCCGATGCCTATTCCCTCCAGTGTCCCGCTGCCTCTCTTCCCCCAACCCCTGCTGCCTATACTAGCAGCCCCCTGCATTTTTTAATGGCGCACCGTTCTGCAATAAATGTATCATAAAACGCTATTTACCGTTTTAATATATTTACATTAAAACGGTAAATAGCATTTTATGATACATTTATTGGCAGAACGGTGAACCATTTTTCTCCCTGCGCCATTTTTAGATGGACGCGGCGGCGTGGGAGAAATCTGGCTGGAGGGGGCTGGAGGAAGCATGGTGCTTTTGTGTGCAAGCTACATTGATAGAAAACTGTGTAGCCGGAAAAAAAATTCAACAGGCTTACAGACTGAACTGGATATTACATTATACTGCAAGATGTCTGCTTCCAGTGCTGGCTGACTGTGACCTGGGAAAACATTTTTTTCACACAGATGACATTACTTTGGGGCTAAACACAGGCAGGGTAATGATATGGCTATAAGAACGTGAAAGGCTTTTAACTCTATATTGTGCCAAGACTGTGATTTTAGGCATAAAAGGAGTGATAGGTGGTGCTAAAAGGAATATGTTAATACACATTTATTGCTAATGGAGTTTCTGGGGATGAGTCATTAAGTAATATGATGAAACATGTCTGGTGCTAATAGTAATATGCCGATCTATATTTTGTGATAAAAGAAACACTTTGGTCTATACCTGGCACTAATAGCAATTAGATGAGTCACATCTTGTGCTAACAGTGATGTGATGAGAACTATATTGTGTTCATATTAATACTTTCTATTAATCCATATCTGATGCAAGTTAAAATATGACAAGGTGTGTCTAAAAAACCCAGTTAAGGTGACGCTGACGTGAAAAAAAAACATGATATCATGAATTGTATGTGAAGTACGGATAATGAATAGAACATTCGTAGCAGAGAAAATGGTCTCATATTTTTATTTTCAGTTCTATAGCTTTGTTTTTTATAACATTGCATCATTCTGTCATATTTACAACTACACTCTGTATTTTAAAGTATGCAAACAGAGCAGAGTTAATGACCCTTTGAACTTCCCTGCAGTAAAAGCTTATCTGAAGCCGTTTTTCACTGTTTCTTTGATGTATAAGTCCTTCAGAAAACAGCATTGTCTCTGACCCATGTTTGGTCAGAGAGCTCAGAGAAGCTCTTTTGCGTAGATAACAACTGAAGTTTTTTTTTTTTTTAACTCTTCTTGCACTGGAAACAATATGAAATGTAGAGTAGTATAGAGGCGCCAGTAGGATAAAATTCGCTAAAATGTTTAAAAAGTTAGGGATGCGGTGGTGGACCAGCCAACCCAAGACAGTCACAAGTACTGTCACTTAAAGTAGTGAACAATTTATTTATATACTCCCAAGAACAGTTGCAACGCGTTTCACAGGCAAAGTCCCGCTTCTTCAGGCAATAAACAACAGGGGCCATATGCAATTCACTTTTTCACCTAGGAGAAAAACATTAATCTTCCATTTAAAATAACATTTTAGCACTTTGCAATGGAAAAAGTATCAAAAAGTAGGTAAAAAGTACTATCAAAATTATTTTGAGCATTTCTTTGCTTGCTAATGGTTTAAAAATCAATTTATTGACAAGTTTTAAAATATCACCTAGGAGAAAAGTCAGCTGAAAAATTCAATTGCACATGGGCCCAGTAGTGAAACACAGCTCTAGACTCAGTACTGTGTTTCTCTCCTGTTGTTTATTGCCTGAAGAAGCGGGACTTTGCCTGCGAAACACGTTGCAACTGTTCTTGGGAGTATATAAATAAATTGTTTACTACTTTAAGTGACAGTACTTGTGTCTTTCTTGGGTTGGCTGGTCCACCACCGCATCCCTAACTTTTTAAACATTTTAGTGAATTTTATCCTACTGGCGCCTCCGTACTACTCTGCGTTTCAAGAATTCCACCCTTAGTGGAAGGGTGTTATACCCTCTTCTTTCCTTCTATCCACAGAGAGCGACGTCTTAATCCTGAGTGGGGACAGGCTTGTTCTCCCCACCTGCCTTTTCAGTGGTTGCCTTGGAGGTAACCCTGGTTTGTAAGTAGAATACTTACGCTTCACATTACTTTTTCCACCTTCCAATACCTACTACACTATATTTGGGCTCTCGTTTTTTTACCTCTTGGAAACAATATGAGACTCTTTCCTTTGCTACTAATGTTCTATTTCTTAGCTGTGCTACATAAAACTCATATCAATTTATTTTCACTCCAGATTCCTGTTCAATTATAAAAAAAAAAGAAAACGGAGTGTCTGGGGGAACCCTAAAGGTTTGCGCTCGATTACGTGCGCTTTTCACGTGAAAAGCACACATGAACGCGTGCAAACCTTCGCTTATCACGCAAAGTAATGCTATTCGCACGCAAACCTTTGCGCGCGGCAGCTCGCGTGATAAGTGCTGTGATAACAGTTATCACACTTTAGTGAATCGAGCCCCATATGTACAAATTCCATCGCAAATATCAATCCCTTCTTGATCTCTCTTCTTTTTTTTTTATAAGTTCTCACTTTGCAATGTCTTGTTAGTTAGAGGTTAGGTCTCTTCTGTGAGGACCCCTCAACGTGGTGAAAAGAGTCTAGTACTGAACAATCTGCAAACTGTTTATTGGAAGCTAATGTCCTCCATTTCTTGCATCTGTTTTGAATGCAAGTTATGTAATCTTCCTGTGTGTGAGCTCTGCACAACGATGCAGCTAGTCAATTACGGTGCAGCCTGCATTTAACTTAAAGGGAACCTTAACTGTGGGGGGAAAAAGAAACTCACTTACCTGGGGCTTTGCCAAGCCTCCTGCAGCCGTCCTGTGCCCGCGCCGGTCCTTCGGTGCCCTCCGGTCTCCCTCCGCGGCTAAGTTTCGTTTTCGGCCGACTGCCAGTCGTCCTCCGGCAAAGCGTGTCCTTCTACCGCATTCCCTGACGTAAAGTGCCGTAAAGCGCGTCATCCGGATGCGCTTTATGGCTGGGTATGTGTTCCATGGACGCGCTTAATGCCGCTTTACGTCAGGGAATGCGGAAGAAGGACACGCTTTGCCGGAGAACGACTGGCAGTCGGCCGAAAACTAAACTTAGCCGTGGAGGGAGACCGGAGGGCACCGAAGGACCGGCGTGGGCACAAGACGGCTGCAGGAGGCTTGGCAAAGCCCCAGGTAAGTGAGTTTTTTTTCCCCCACAGTTAAGGTTCCCTTTAAGATCGCTGCCATCTCCTCCTGTTGCACAAAAATGTAAGTCTACTTATGGCTACTAGCTGCATTTGTGTGTTTCAGTTTGCATTCAATTTTGTCTAGTTGTAGGGATTAGTGCAGACTCACCTTTTACCTGCTCCACACCTTGTATCGGCTCTGGGAAGCATTCATCACATATATGCACAGAAGGAACAAAAATACTTAGAGATTCTGCGCCATGAAATCTCTGGCTACAACTGGAACCTTCTGGGAATGGTGGAAGTTTATGGATGGCTAAGATACAAGATGGATTGCACTCACTGGATTGTAATCACCATGAAAGTCCTGTGTAGCTGACCTTTGTTTTGGAGTCCTGCATGGGAAGCTGATATCCACATAAACAAACAAAAGCCTTCTCTACTCCTACAAGGACACACAATGGAATAGGATTTCTCCACCAGGATACTCATGAGGTTCACAGCTTCACACAAACCAACACATCAAAAAGCATGTCCATGCAACGCAGCAAGCAGATTCCCAAGTCCTCTTCCCAAGGTAAGGGAATTCATCCTCCTTCCTCAAACAGCAGTAACATCTTTCAGCTGGCAATCCGTTTTTTTGCAGACTGTACAAATATTTCAAATGCATTCAGAGGCTGAAATTATATGGGCCTTTATTCACTAACCGGCACTAAGAATCAGAATCAGAATCAAGTTTATTTCGGCAAGCATGACTGGGTCATGCCTGGAATTGGGTTCGGCACAAACAGAGAACTCAGCGACACAAAAAGGCAACAACAATGACATTAAAAACAACCATGACAACTTACAAAAAAAAGAAACAGTAGATAGATGTACGCTAAAAAGGTGTAGCTTTACAGAAGTAAGCCGGTGTTAGTGTTAGTGGGCACAAACTACAGCGCTAACCTTATCTGAGGTTAGTGTGCCTTATCTGAGGTTAGTGTGCCTTATCTGAGGTTAGTGTGCCTTATCTGAGGTTAGTGTGCCTTATCTGAGGTTAGTGTGCCTTATCTGAGGTCATTGTGCCTTACCTGAGGTTAGTGTGCCTTATCTTAGTTAGTGTGCCTTATCTGAGGTTAGTGTGCCTTATTTGAGGTTATTGTGCCTTATCTGAGGTTAGTGTGCCTTATCTGAGGTTAGTGTGCCTTATCTGAGGTTAGTGTGCCTTATCTGAACTTAGTGCCCCTAAAGTAGCTTTGTGCACACTAAAAGATGCACAAAGCTAGTAAGCTACATCGCACACTGCACCGTCGCATCGCGTTGCACCGTGCGCAAAGATCGGCGCATTATGCTGTGCGCGGTGCAGTGCGCGATGTAGCTTTGTGCATCTTTTAGTGTGCACAAAGCTACTTAAGGGGCACTAAGTTCAGATAAGGCACACTAACCTCAGATAAGGCACACTAACCTCAGATAAGGCACACTAACTGGCTTAGCACTGGAAAACTCTTTTTTACTCCATCGCTAACACTTTTAGTGAACGTTTAGTGAATCAAGCCCCTAGACTCCATTGCCTTTCTAAGTGAACCTTGTTTCTGCACATCAATAGAATTTTCACACCTCTTCTAGCAGATCTCAAGGCCAGCAGTTTGCTTTTGTCTACCTCCTACTGATAAACAACAACAATCAGGGAAGAGCTTAATTAACCCATTCCTTCCCAATGTTAATATATAAGGCCTGCTTCTTACTGTCTCTCAGGCCATCAAGAGCTGCTTCTCACATTGGAAAAAAAATCTAATTTGTTGCAATCTCTAGGGATTTTAAATAAAACGCACAGAGGTAAAAAAAAAAGGTGGCCAGGCCCATAAAAAGTGCCACACTCAGACTCAGTCTAACTTCAGGGACCCAGGCCCATTCAAGGAAATGAACTTTCCAGCGATCTCCAGTGATGTTTACTGGAATTCAGAGGCTGAAAGTTTCACTGGTTGCCATGTCCCTAGTCAGAGATGCAGTAACACCCCGGCAGTGAACCCAGTCGCCAATGCTAAGCCCCATTCAGTCACCGCATCTCTCTGCAATGCCCGCTCTATAAACAATAAGACAGCCATTATTGCGGACCTTATTCAGACATGCGATTTTTCATGCATCACTGTAACTTGGATTGATGCCAATTCGGGCCCCACATTGAAAGCAACCATCACATACAATTACTCAGTCCTAAGTGAGGGAAGATGAGACCGCAGAGGAGGGGGTGTAGCAATTTGTGGCAAAACAACCATGCAGCTCAGAGCCCTGATTGTTGGCTCAACAAAGTCCTTTGAATGTATAGGTGCCCAGATCTCTGCTGGTAAAGGCTTCAAAATGTTAGTGGTTTATCGTCCCCCCGAGATGCTGACCCATTCCTACAGGAATTCGAAGAACTTCTGGCCATGCTGACTCTGTCGTATCCGAGATGGATCATCCTTGGTGACTTCAACGTCTGGCTGATGACACTCAATCACAAGATGCAAATGAACGAATAAATCTCATGGGTGGACTAGGCTACCCACAGAAGAGTGCATACCTTAGACTTACTGTTCCACCTTGGAATGGACATTAGTAACATAACAGTAACCCCAGTGGTGTGGTCAGACCATCAAATAATACAGTTTACTATTGAACATCACCCTATCAAGCAGCTCCCTAAAGAAACAATCAAAATCCGTCCCCTGAATAAATTAACACCGGAGAAGATAACTGCCAACCTGGATTTTACAAATCTGCTCCACAGTCAAATGGACCCCAACACTCTGGTAACCCAGTACAACAACACGATATATGAAACACTTGACAGTATTGCCCCATGGCGCACCAAATCAGCAACCAAAAAGCAGAAAGCTAATTGGTTTGACAAAACCATCATGGATCTAAAAAAGAAAAGGCGCAGACTAGAAAGCGTAAATCAGGGTCTGAGGAACACAAATCTAGCCTAGTTCAACACCTCAGACAATACCAACAAGCAATAACCAATAAAAATCAGGCTTTATCTCGCACAAAATATCTACAGCCAACAACAGAGCTGCTCAACTCTTCCACACAGTGGAATCACTCTGCAATCCTTCCTGCCTAAAAGCCCCAACCACATTCTCCAGGAAAAGGTGTGAAGAATTCTCTGCCTTCTTCACAAACAAGGTGTCTGCCATCCGTGCCAGCATTACAGCAACAACAACATCAATTGACCACTGGACTTTGCATATGCCTACTACCGTACCACCATGACAAGTCTTTGACACTCTGAGTGTAATAGATTGCGGAAAAGCCGCCGCGCGGACTGGCAGCGAGGCGGCTGATTCCGCGTCCAGCTCGGCGGTTTGCACGCAGCAGCGTGCCTCTGATGTGGCTGGGCCTGTTAGTGCACACAGGTTGAGGAATATGCGCGCACGCGCTGAGAGGCAGAACTTTTATGACAAACGAGGAGGGATCAGCTGACCAGGTTGGTCAGCTGATCTCAGAGCAAGTGGCTATTGGTTGATCGGTGATGGGTGGCGCCGGGGAGCGCCGCTCTATATATAGTTACTGCTGGTCAGTCTCAAGTTGTCTGCCGTTGCGAACACTTACGTGAAAGCACTCAGACCATAGTCATATCCCACAGTGTGTTAGAACCAGGAGGACCTGGGAATTCACACTGAGCCAGATTACTTCTGTATTACTATTGTGTTATACTTCAGACTAGTTCCAGGGTGTTGAGACCACGGACCTCACACCCAAGACTAGGGATACTGTGTTATCATTGTGTTATACTTCAGACTAGTTCCAGGGTGTTGAGACCACAGACCTCACACCCAAGACTAGGGATACTGTGTACCATCGTATTATACTTCAGACGAGTTCCAGGGTGTTGAGAACACGGACCCCACACCCAAGACTAGGCATTGTTTGATATCTGTTATGACCTATTGCATTCCTGACTATCCCTCTGCTTTCTGATTCGGTACCTATGCATATCTGATTACCTGTTGCCAACCCTGCCTGGCCCTGGTTACCGAATCAGCCTTCTGTCTCTGTACCTTATCTGCCCGTGTGTTGCCCACCTGGCCTGCCAGACCTTGAGAGCTATCCCTCTCCATTGAGAGATTGCTCTCCAGACCTACTTGTGACACCCACCTTCTAGGTGTCACTCAGCCACAGGGCCTTCCTGCTATTCAGCCTGGGGCTCCACCCCTTTGGATGTCTCAGGCTGCTGAAAGGTCTTTGCACTTTCCAGAGGGAGGTATTTCCCATACTGCCAAGGACCACCTGCTCCTCGGGTGGTCCCACTCAAAGTAATTACTGTTGCACCAAACACTCACACTATATAGGTGTCCAGAGGTTAGTTATACTTGTATTATTGGTGATTCTGCAGATCATCAATAATCAGGTATATATCTGTATTCTTGGTGATACTGCAGATCACCAATAATCAGATTCTCTCTGTGTGCTAACACCGATCGTTACACTGAGTAAAGAAGATTTTTGAATTCTCATTCAAAGTCTCCGCCCCACTACCTGCAACCTGGATCCTTAATGCAGTGCCCAGAGCTATCAGGCCAGCACTTCACAAAATCACTCCGTGCTCCTTTTTCTCAGAAGAACTAAAGAAAGCATTCATAAAACCCCTCTTGAAGAAACCATCACTAGATCCTGATTCTGTGACCAACTACAGACCTGTGGTGAACTTACCATTCCTATCAAAAGTTATCGAGAAAGCAGTCGCCAACCAGCTAGAAGCCAGGCTTACAGATAACAACATCTTTTCAGTCAGGATTCAGGAAAAGGCACAGCACTGAAATGGCATTAGTCCGAGTAATGAATGATCTACTTACTGCAAGGGACAAGGGTGATTGCTCAATTCTGATTCTTCTTGACTTGTCTGCAGCATTTGATACTGTGGATCATGAAATACTAATCCAGTGACTGAAGAATTACTGTGGCCTAAGTGGTACTGTTTTAGCTGGTTTCAGACCTTCCTATCTGGCAGGACACAGCAAGTATGTCTGGACACACACTACTCTAATCCAGTGCCACTTGCCTATGGAGTTCCACAGGGTTCTGTACTATCACCATTACTCTTTGCAGTCTACATGCTCCCACTAGGCAAAATAATCCAGAACTATGGCCAAGGATACCATTGTTATGCAGATGACACACAACTGTCCTTCAAGCCTGGCACCCAAGACCCTTCAGCATCCATAAATGCGCGTCTAGTGGATTTACAAAATTGGATGAACACCAGCTGGTTGAGGCTGAACTCTGACAAAACAGAGGTGTTGGTGGTAGGTGGTCCACACATGATGGATAAAGTTCAAAATGCTCACCACCTCAAACTAGAAATTGGGGGAGATACCGTACAGTACAAAGACTCTGTGCGAAAGCTTGGGGTGATCCTGGATGGAAATCTAAAACTCAGACAGCAGGTATAAGCTGTCGTCAAGTCTTCCTTCTTCCATCTAAGAAATATCGCAAGAATCAAGCACCTTATCCCAGCTGAAGACCTACCTGCCCTGGTTCATGCATTTGTATCCTCCCGCCTAGACTACTGCAACGCCCTGCTCATCGGATCTACAGATAAGGTTCTGCGGCCCTTACAACTAGTACAGAATGCTGCAGCCAGACTCCTAGCCAATGCCCCCCGCAGCTCACACATCACCCCAGTACTGCAAACTCTTCCTGGTTGCCAGTAAAATGGAGAATCAATTTTAAGATCTGCCTGCTGACATTTAAGGCTCTAATGCTGTGGATACACGCTACGTTTCTGTACCGTGTATCGACCAGCTGATAATATTCAGCTGGCCCGATCATGCCGCCCGACCCGCGCCTGGTCGATTCCCGCCAGTGGACAATGGCAGGGAATCGAGTGGTGATAAGGAAGCGCCGGTGGGGACGAGCGGAAATCGATCCGCGCGGACGAGCGGGGATGCGCCGGCATCGAGCCGCTGGCTCGATCCGGCGCATAAAACGAGCCGTGTATGCACGGCATAAACCACATGGGACCCAAATACATAGCGGATCTATTGGAACTTTATGCCCCTCCACGCACCCTCCGCTCTGCCAACAAAATGAAGCTGGTTATTCCCAGAATACACTTAACATTTGGTGCCCGGGCCTTTTCCTATGCAGCTCTTACTCTATGGAACTCACTTCCACAATCAGTACAAGAGGCTCCTTCTCTGGACAGCTTTAAAGAAAAGCTAAAAACCCACCTCTTTTCCCGAGCCTTTGAGACTGCATAATGCAGGGTCACAGCGCTTTGAGTCCCCAGGGAGAAAAGTGCTATAAAAATATTATTGTTATTGTTATATTTTGCATCTGTTTTGAATTCAAGGTGCGTATTTCACCACTTTATCACCACAGGTGCGTATATCTACGCTCCTTTTAACACCCTTTTCCCACCAGGAGCATAGATGTACGCACCCCCCGCCGCTGTCCGCGCTCCCACGCTTGTGCACGCCACCGGCCGCTCTCCCGGAGATCAATAAATGGGAAAAACCATTCCCGTTCATTGATCTCAGCCCCCCAGCAATGATCGGCTGCTTCTCATTGTGAAAAAAAAGCGCGATCATTGTGAAAAAAAAAGTTTCCCAGCCTCGTTGAACTTCCTGTAAGCGTACTTCCTACGCTTACAGGACGCATTTACAAAAAATGACTGTGGCCATCTTGTGGCCAAATAGTAAAACTACATCCAAAACATTTTTCATATACAAATACATACTTTTACACTATAAATTAACTCATTACCTCCCACACTCCCCAATTGATTTTTTTGTAATAAAAAGAAAAAAAATTACAATAAAGAAAAAAAACATAAATAGTTACCTTAGGGACTGAACTCTTTAAATATTTATGTCAAGAGGGTACAACACTGTTGCTTTATAAACTATGGGCTTGTAATTAGGGATGGACGCAAAACTGAAAAAGATGCACCTTTATTTCCAAATAAAATATTGGCGCCAAACATTGTGATAGGGACATAATTTAAATGGTGTAATAACCGGGGCAAATGGGCAAATACATTTCATGGATTTTAATTACAGTAGCATGCATTTTTTAAAAACTATAATGGCCAAAAACTGAAAAATAATGATTTTTTTCCCCCACATTTTTTCCTATTTTCCCATTAAAACACATTTAGAATAAAATAATTCTTGGCATAATGTCCCACCTATAGAAAGCCTAATTGGTGGCAAAAAAAAAAACGAGATATAGTTCATTTCATTGCAATAAGTAATAATAAAGTTATAGATGAATGAATGGAAGGAGCGCTGAAAGGTGAAAATTGCTCTGGTGCTCAAGGGGTAAAACCACTCAGTGGTGAAGTGGTTAAAGAGAACCCGAGGTGTGTTTAAAGAATGTTATCTGCATACAGAGGCTGGATCTGCCTATACAGCCCAGCCTCTGTTGCTATCCCAAACCCCACTAAGGTCCCCCAGCACTGTGCAATCCCTCATAAATCACAGTCGTGCTGTGAGGCTCTGTTTACATCTGTAGTGTCAGTCTCAGCTGCTCCCCCGCCTCCTGCATAGCTCCGGTCCCTGCCCCCGTCCCTTCCCTTCAATCAGCAGGGAGGGAAGGGATGCAGGCGGGGACTGAAGTTCTGCAGGAGGCGGGGAGAGCAGCAGACTGACACTATAGAGATAAACACAGCCAGCTCTGACAAGCTGTTTGTCAGCAGCATGGCTGTGATTTATGAGGGATTGCAGAGTGCAGGAGGTCCTTAGGGGGGTTTGGGATAGCAACAGAGGCTGGGCTGTATAGGCAGATCCAGCCTCTGTATGCAGATAATATTCTTCAAACCCACCTCGGGTTCTCTTTAAGTATATGGAGGGTGTGGCACACCTCTGTTGGTAATCATTTCAGTTGCAGCCTGAATAGCAGCGCTGCCAATTCCTTTGCTGTTCTTTAGAAAATGTGTAGACCTTTTTATGGCTAGCTGCCCCAGGTTAACACTATATTTAATTGTTAATTAGAGGATAGGTCTCTTCTGTGAGGACCCCTCAATGTGGTAGAAAAGTCTTGTACTGAACAATCTGTGCGCAAACTGTTTATTGGAAGCTAACGTCCTCCATTTGTTGCATCTGTTTTGAATGCAAGTTGTGTAATCTGCCTGTGTTTGGGCTCTGCAGAAACTGTCATCTGTATGTGTAATGTAAGGGTCTGTTCATACTAGGTCCATTTCCTGGAGCGGACATGTAGAATGGACCCTTTCTTTCCTATGGGCCACTTCATGCATGTCTGTTTTCATCGGGTCTGGGTTTGTTGTTATTTGCGTCACCACAACAAAAACACATTTTTTTCTTCAGCCAGCAGATGCATGCTATTTATCCAACAGAATAGCCCCCATCTGCTTCTGAAGGCAGCAGACACTGCAGTGGACATCCAGAATGGCAGAGCAGGATCATCCCTCAGGCAACCTAGGCAGGTGCTTGGGGCCTAGTGGTTGTCAAGGGGCCCACCTTCCACCTTCTCTGACCTACTACCTTGCCTAGGGCCCCATAGCATCTTATTACAGCTTTGCAGAATGGTACAACATATCTGTCCAGTTTGGATGTGGTCATTTCTGCCCATCCACCCTAGGCCCTATTCAATTAAAATAAGATTTCTCTTAGGTAATATTTTCACACCTCTATAAAATACCTTGTAAGCAACCAGCAAGAAAATACTCAACATAATTTTGATAGTACTTTTTCGTTTACTTTTCCAATTGCAAAGTGCTGAAAAAGACTCATAGAGGCGCTTACGCTCCTAACAGTGAACTGAAAGACACATTTTGAACTGATCTGAGGAAGTGGGCAAGTATCCACGAAATGCATGGATGAATGATATACAGGGCTCCTTTGGCCTAGTACTATAAAGGAGATTATTAGTATCATTGATTTATAAAGTGCCAACATATTCCGTGGCACTGTAAAAAGTAACAAACAATCTAAAGGAACGGGGGGGGGGGGGGGGGGGGGTAAGGCGAGGTTGAGTAGTATATATAATATTCATATCTAGAGGCAGTGTGTTTTAGGTCATATAGTAGGAGTACAACTTGGCCAGAGGTCACAGGGGAAATTACCTAAGTTAGAGCATATATACTTGATGGAAAAAGTGAGTTTTGAGGGCACGTTTAAAGATATCAAAGGTTGGAGAGTACCAGATGTGCTGTGGACAGGGTTTCCAGAGGAGCGGTGAAGCACGTGCGGAATCTTGTATGTGAATGCAAGGAGGTGATTCTAGAGGAGGACAAAAGACGGTCATGTGGAGATCTGAAATTGCGGTTGGGTTGGTATGTAGAAAATAATGAGGAGATGTACAGGGGAGAGAGATTGTGGAGAGCTTTGTAGGTTAGGATTAGGAGTTTGAACTGGATCCTCTGGGTAATTGGCAGCCAATGAAGAGCTTAACAGAGAGGAACAGCAGAGGAAGAGCGAGAAGAAAGATGAATGAGACAAGAAGTCGAGTTCAGTACAGATTGGAGAGGTGCCAGTCTGTTAGTTGGTAGTCCACAAAGTAGTATGTTACAGTAGTCCAGACAAGATATTATAAGAGCATGGAATAACATTTTAGTTATGTCCTGAGTGAGAAAAGGTTGGATGCGAAATCTGGAGCTGGTTATGGAGTGAATTGAGGGGAATAAAAAAGAGAGGAGTCAAATATTACCCCTAAGCACCTTTGAGAACTGAAGTTATAGTGGTGTTAATAACATTTATTGTTATATCAGGCATTGAGGTGAACAGAGATGGTGGATAATGATTAGTTATATTTTAATCATATTATGTTTTAAGAGGCGAGAGGTCATGAAAGAGGATATAGCAGACTAACAGTCAGGGACAGGTGTGGAGGGAGTTAAATTCTGGGGCCGAGAGGTGCAGTTGTGTGCTATTGAAACCCAAATGAGATGATTAAGTAGCCAAGACCGTGCATGTAGATGGAAAATTATCTCCTAGGAGAAAACTCAGGAGAAAATGTTAATTGAATAAGAGCCTTAGTGTGAACTAACTCAAATTCATCAGCTATAATGTTATAAAACAAGTGGGCAGATTATCAAATTAAACTGTTTCATCCTTTTCCCACAGTGGCGGCTCCTGATTTACTGGACCCCAAATCGGCAACCCAAAACTCCAAGCCTAGGCTCTCCTTTTCTGCCAAGCCCCCCGTTCTGTCCACCCGGGAGGATAGAGACATATCCATGATGAGTGTGATGAAATGGAAAACGGTCTCCACCGTGTTTCTTGTGGTGGTACTCTACTTGATCATCGGAGCCACAGTCTTCAAAGCCCTGGAGCAGCCCAACGAGACGTCACATAGGACCACTATTCTGATACAGAAACTCAACTTTGTCTCAGAACACTCTTGTGTGAATGCGACGGACTTGGATGAACTTATACAGGTATGTTTCTTCTGTGGCTTTTATGGCGGTATAGTACTCTATTAGTGAGGCCTATTTAGTACATTAAGTCCCAAGCAACCAGAGAGCACAATTATCCAGCACATCAGCTGATCACCATCACCAGATAACAGCGATTTTACTGTAATTTAGAAGCTACATGTAATAGCTAACTCAGAATTTTATTTGTACAAACTTATATATAGTGTATTTTTTGGACTATAAGACTCACTTTGTCTCCCCTAAAAGTGAGGAAAAAAAGTAATTGCGTTTTATAGTCCAAATGCAGGCGGTTCCAACCTGCCGCAATGTCGAGGACTCCCTGTAATGTGCCCATGCAGAGGAGGACACAGGGGGACAAATGGAGGACAAAGGGGGACACAAAGGGGCATAGAGGATGACAAGGGAGACACAAAGGGGCATAGAGGAGGACACAAGGAGGAGGGCAGAGGAGGACACAAGGAGGATAGAGGAGGGCAGAGGTGGACACATGGGGAACACAGGAGGACACAGGGAGACACAAGAGGTACAAAGGGGCATGAGGTACAAAGGGGACATAATCCACAAGATGTCCCTTCACCACCGATGCACCAGGTTTAGTATATATTTTATTTCCAATGATTTTTGTTCTTTAAACCTAGGTGCATCTTATGGTCAGGAGCGTCTTATAGTCCGAAAAATACGGTAATACTTGACAGAGGGACACCTGAGAAGCAAAGAGGGACAGCAGGATTTGGTTCCTAAATAGGGCCATTTGGGAACTTTGGATGTATGTTAAAGAGAATGCGTACACCAACACCTTGATCTTGTAGGATAACTCCATGTGTAGCCTTCGTGGGCTCTTGTTTGGCCTACTAGAGACTATGAAATATGGCATTGGCGGCTTTGCTTCAAAAGGTCTTCATTTTGAAGATGTGAAGCAATAGAGGGGGTAATGCTGAAGTGACACAGGGATTGGGATGCAACATAGGAGGTCATTGAACCAGGACAGTTGGGGAGGGGGGGGGGGGGGTCATTGAGTCTGTACTGATTGAAATTGAAGTGGCTGCTTCTGCTCCATGTACTATTCAGCAGGACGGAGAGGAGAAGGCCTGGAGAGGAGAAGCTCCTGCTATCCCAGGGGGGCTCAGAGCTGTGTGGATCCCCCTACTACTAACCTTCCCTTCCTCCGATACAGGGGACTGTACTTCAGATCAGGTGTTTTGTGGCTACACTTGTTATGGGCGGGAAGACCATGATGGCCACACTTGTCTTATGACCCTTGTGAGATGGGCCCCAAGGCCATGAAGGTCATCAAGGAGAGGCAAGGGAAGGGGTGGAAACATTGGGGGACTCATCAAAGTATTGCTGGGGGCCCCATGAATTGTAGTTACACGACTGTGAGATGGAGACCCTCTGAATAAATATGGGATGGGGGCATCTTTAGATTGGCTAAGAGGAAGGAGGGGTTAGTTTAAAAAAATGATATTGGACTTTAGGTAGCACTCTGCTTACTGATCTGTTAGTATACTTAGATCTATTACTGTGGGAACATAGTTTATTCTATTAGCAGAGCCTGGCTGGAGTTCTGTAGAGCGTCTGAGGTCTATTTAGTGGGCTCTATTGTCATTGCACAAGTGCTGTGGGGACACTGCTCTGCCTGGAACGAGCTCTATAGACATGTTCTCGCACCTTCGCTATCGCTGAGAGTTCTCGAAGGAGAATCATGAATTACTCTTGGGCTGAGCAGGAAAGTCTGACAGCGATCCACACTATTCTTTGACCATTGTAGTAATAAATGAGATAGGAAGGCTTTTTTCCCCCTTGCCTGTCAAAATGCAATTTAGAGATAGACTATCAAGTGGGTCTATCTTCCGATACGGCTCTTCTATGACTCTCAGACTCTCACTGTAACAAGAGGGGCTGGGATTACAGCGACAGAGGGAATAATGGGGGCAGGGCAGAACGCAGATACGTTATTACAAGATACAGAGGAGCTGGGAAATGGGACTTGGAAAGGCAGGTAATTGTGAAACATTTTAGGAGGAAATAAGGTAGAACTGCAGCCAAAATTGTACTTTTTATGGTTTTTGTAGAATGAGAAAGACTTGGATTTTTTTTTTCTCGCTGTAAAGTTCAATAGCCAAACCCAAGCTTTTTTACCAGTGCACTGGTGCCTTTATTCGTACATTGGTTTGAGGTATGCCATTTACCTTCTGGCAATTCTTGTGATGTGATAAGCAGGTCCGTTTCTAGGCATAGGCCACCCAGGCGAAGGCTGGGTGGCCTATGCCTAGTGAATTCTGATGGAAATACTATGGAAGGTGCTGGCTTACAGTTTACAGAGAATCAGAGAATGCAGTATTTTTACAACCGCTGTAATTATAGGCCAGTCAAAAGACTTGGATACTACCAAGTATTTTCCACTCTTCTGATTGGCCTACAATTTCTAAAGTTGTCCAATTTTCACAGTAAATCACTGCATCCAATACTACTGAGTATTTCCGTTTTTCCATTTTTCGATTTACCGTGAATATTCGGAAAATGGGAAATACTCAGTAGAATTGGACAAATCAGCGAAAATCAGAAAGCCGAGGAAATTTTAGGCAAATCAGAATATACAAAAACACTTGGTAGTATCCAATTCTTTTGGTTGACCTAAATTAACACCACAAACCGATTTCCGTTTTAAAGATTCTGCATTCCCTCATTGGTTGAATGCTTCTGCGGGCTCTGCTTGGCCTAAAATTACAGAGTTGCGGTAAATTGGATTTCCGTGGAAGCCGGTTTCCAATTGGAGAATCGTACATTTCCTTTCTGCCAGAAATTTCTGACCATCTCTACTGCTGATCTTCTGTCTTTACTACGTTTAGCCATAGACTCTGAATAAGCATGCAGCTGATCAGGTGTTTCTGACTGAAGTCTGACTAGATTAGTAGCATGCTTGTTTCAGTTGTGTGATTCAGACACTACTGAAGCCAAATAGATCAGAAGGGCTGCCAGGCAACTGGTATTGTTTAAAAGGAAATAAATATGGCAGCCTCCATATCCTTCACTTCCTTCCTATCACTTCAGTTGTCCTTTGATACAAAGACGTCCCTTCCCTGCTTGTCTTCTTGTCACATATGCGCTTTGCGCACCCTTTTCTTTTCTGACGGGTCCCCTCAGCGGCGTCTGTCCAACAGTCGAGATGAAACTTTTGTGAACAAGTTTACCAGGACTTACAGTGAAGCCCCTTTTAGAAGGCATGTCGGTGGAATGTCACGTCACGTGTCTGGCAGATGGAGTAGAGCCAGAGAACTGGAAGTTTATCACAGTTTTCTGGATCTGTGATATCTGCTGTTCTTTATACGGAAGATCATTACAATTTGTTACACTCCCCAGCTGTCATGCCTTGAGCAGACATTGTGCCAGGTTTAGGGGGCACAGCTCGCGTTGCCTAGCAACCAGCAGGGAAAGGGGATGTCTGATGCTTTGTCTCTGCTAGTTATAGCAGTGAAGGCAATATCATAGGAAACTGTAATGGGATTAATTCTGTTTAATGCTGGCTGTCAGTCTAGGCCTCGCCTCTGAGCAGAATATATAAATGTCGTCCTCTTGATCATACAGCGATGACTCTGAGGAATGGTAGAGAGGATAAGATCCATTCTATGCAGAGGCAGGGATGAGCGGGAACTCCACTGGCAGGCTCGCGAGAATTTCCTCGAACTTCAGGTGGATCTGCAAATTTTCACCAAAACAGTTGTGCGAATATGGATACGGGTAGCAGGAAAAAAGGGCGCCAGCTGAGTGTAAACGAAAAGGGTGCCGCCATAGACTTTAATGCAATTATTGTTAATATGGCGAAAAAAGCAGAAAAAAGGGCGCCGTGATAAATATCGTGATGGGCGAACAGTGTTCGCCACTGTTCGGGTTCGCCCGGATTTTGGCCTGTTCGGGTTCGGTTCGGCACCCCCCGAACACCTCATGGTGTTCAGGAGGGTGCTCGGGCACGCTGCCCGAACCCGAACAGGCCTTCTTTGTTCGGCCGAACACAGCCGTGTCCGGCCGAACATAGCCCCCTATAGGGTCCCAGCATAAAGGGAGAGCATTCCCCGAGCGCGGGGGGGGGGAGGGGTCGGAAATGCCCCCCACCCCTCCCCGCTAAGCTCTCCCTTCTGCCGGTACCCTATAATTAAATTTAAGTGCCCAAAAGTACCTGAGGAGGAGGAGGGAAGGCGAAGTTCTTGGGCGCTAGTGCCATCTGGTACTTCCGCCCTCTCTTAACGCACTTCCTGTTTACATTTGAAGTCGCGTCAAGAGTGCGCAGAAGTACCGCGATGACGCGTACGAGGGTACGTGCCATCATGTAGATGACGCGTACCCTCGTTCGCGTCATCGCGGTACTTCTGCGCCCTCTTGACGCGACTTCAAATGTAAACAGGAAGTGCGTCAAGAGAGGGCGGAAGCACCAGATGGTACTAGTGCCCAAGAACTCCGGCTTCCCTCTTCCTGCCCTCCTCCTCCTCAGGTACTTTTGGGCACTTAAATTTAATTATAGGGTACCGGCAGAAGGGAGAGCTTAGCGGGGAGGGGTGGGGGCATTTCCGACCCCCCCCCCGCGCTCGGGGCATGCTCTCCTTTTATGCTGGGACCCTATAGGGGCCCCAAAGGGACATGTTCGGGGTTCGGCTCGAACATGCCGAACATTAGGGGCATGTTCGGCCGAACCACACCGAACCCGAACATCTAGATGTTCGCCCAACACTATTAACAACATTAGAACATTATTTTTTTAAGTATGCTATCGTTTTAGACGCTTGCAACATTATGGTTTTTGTCATATTATTTTGTTTATATGTACACATTTTACGTTATCAAAAATATTAGCGTTACTATGTGTAAAAGGGTGTTTCTGCAGAGGGAGTGGTTAGGGTTAGGCACCACCAGGGCGAGTTAGGATTAGGCACCACCCAGGCACCGGTTAGTTTTCGGCAACACCGGGGGGTGGTTAGGGTTAGGCACCACCAGGGGGGTGGTTAGGGTTAGGCACCACCAGGGGGAGTGGTTAGGGTTAGGCACCACCAGGGGAGTGGTTAGGGTTAGGCACCACCAGGGGAGTGGTTAAGGTTAGGCACCACCAGGGGAGTGGTTAGTTTTAGGCACCACCAGTGGAGGGTTCTGTGTGAGGGTAGGGTTGGGTTAAGCTGTATTCTTGAATTACGTAACGATTTTTAACGTTAATATATTTTCGTTCTTATATCTCGTCTGTTTTTACAACGGTATTTATTCGCTAACAAAGCTTAGCACAGATGTTTATCGTTATCAGATATCGTTGATAACTGGCGCCATTTTGTTATCAACTCGGGCCCTTTTTTCACGGCGTCCTTTTTTCATGCACACTGGATACGGGAATAGGGGATGCGCAATGGAGTATAAAACGATTAAAAAGAGTTTAAAGTAGACCAGAGATCTTGTAAACTAAAGATTTCATGCTTACCCAGGGCTTCCTCTCGCCCCACAAACACTTCTGAGTCCCACGCCATCCTCTCGCCAACTGCCATTCCCACGCCGTCCTCCTGCGGTCTGCCGTGATCAGCCCTGGTAATTGCTTCAGTCGGGTCAAGTCTGGGTCTCCTGCACATGCCCGGACCTCCCTCACATGCGCAGTAGACCCGGACTGACATGATTGAGCCAGTTATCAGTGCTGAGTGTGGCTGAACGGCAGACCACGGGAGGACGGGACGTGTTTATGGGGCGGGAGGAAGCCCCAGGGAAGTATCTAATGTTTAGTTACAAGATCTCTGGTTTACTTTAGAGTGTGCTTGAGACGCTTATAATGGGGTTATTTATACTTACCTAGGGCTTCCTCCAGCCTCATGAGGTGCGCAGTAACTGCTGCATACTGACACACAGGCAACCCTGCAGGAAATCCACTGCTGTTTCTGGGGAATTTTGAGCATTTTCACTGCCGATGTGGGGTAAATTTATTTATCTATTAACCGCATTAGAAAAACATTTTTTCCTATCGTAAAAATTTAAAATTGATTTTCTAAAATACTACAAGGTCTTTTTGAAAGTTTTGTTTTTCCCTTGTTCCCACTGTTCTCCTTAGCATACCTATTGTGCAGACGCCACTCCTCCACAAGCCCGCACCATGCCCACCTTCCCCTGCCATGTGAATTACTGGAGGCTACTGAGGCCCCTTTTACACTGTTTTGCCGCAGGGTAACGCTCAACCAATGTAAGTCTATGGTGCATTTCATACCTGGCACGGTGTGATTCAGTGCGCTGAAAGTCTCCAATTTGAAGCGCGGGCAACAGCGTGTAAGCGATCATCTTGCGCGGTGACCAGAAGTCATGTAAGTCTATGGGGATGCAGCTTTATTAAACAGTTCGGCGTTTGCGTTGCGGCGCACATGCACGGCAGCGGATTTTTTTTTCAATAAACTTCCGTGCAATTCTTATTTAGGCCACAGGAAGTGTGCGCTAGAGAGCTTCCCTTTCTGCTTGGCTTGCAACCAGAAGGGAGATTACTGCGTATTACCGTGGTAATTTCCGAAGGCTATTTTTAACATTGCCATGCGATGATGTAAAGATTTCCTGCTATGCTGGCAGCAAGGAACTAGAGCACCCAGGTAGGAGCCAGCCAACCTGGAATTTTAGATTAACTTTTGAAATTGTACTGTCATACATACAGTGTACACACAGTAAAACAGATCAGGACCCCCTATAGCAGGGGTGCCCAATAGGTCAATCACAATCTACTGGAAGATTGCAACCATCTATTTGGTAGACCTGGTCCCATTAAATTTTGCGGCCGGCAGCTGTAGAACGCGCTGCGTCCCATCAAATTCTGCTGCCGCTGGCCAGTTGGAAGGCGGGGAGGAGAGAGGCAGCATGGCTGAAGAGAGGCCTGGGTCGGTTCTGCCATGAGACATCATGGCTGGAGGCAGCACCGGGCACAACACATACACGCATGCACTCACTCACGCTGCCCACCAGAGCGCTCCCTCAGCTGCCAACATGCTCATCTGCCCTGCAGCTTAAAAAGGGGAGACCGGGACGAGCACCAGACACCGCCACTGGAGCTGGAGGGAGGTAAGTGATTATATTAATGGCACTGGGGCACCTATCCCTAGCTACCTATATGGGAAGGACCTATACTTAGCAAAGGCACCTATAGCTAGCTACCTATACTGAAGGCACCTATACCTAGTGAAGGCACCTATATCTTGCTACCTATACTGAAGGCACTTATACCTAGTGAAGGCACCTATACCTTGCTACTTATACTGAAGGCATCTATACCTAGCTACCTATACTGAAAGCACCTATACCTAGCTATACCTAGCTATCTATACCAAAGGCACCTATACCTAGCTACCTATACTGGTGGCACCTATACCTAGCTACCTATACTGGAGGCACCTATACTTGGCTACCTATATTGGAGGCACCTATGCCTGGCTACCTATACAGGGGGCACCTATACTTAGCTAGCTATCCTGGGGGCACCTATGCCTGGTTACCTATACTGGAGGCACTGTACCTGGGGGCTGTTCAGGACAATGGGGGGGGGGGGGGGGATTCTGCTACATTTGAAATGCTGGTAGATCCTGGACTCAGCAAATTTTAAAAGTAGCTCGCAAGCCGAAAAAGTGTGGGCACCCCTGCCCTATAGCTATACAAATAGACTCTCTTCTCCCCCTTCCCTTCAGCTGCCGGCTGTGTCCCGCCACAGTGTCCTATCTCCGTCTCTCCCGTATAGTTACCTTTCCTTAAGGCACGTACATACTGCAGCTAACGACGGGTCCGTCAGACCCTCCCGCTGGGCGGGTGTTCTGCCGACAGTAGCACGTGTGTAGTGTGTACGCGCTGTCAGCAGACTGATAAGGCTGTTTCTGAACGATCCGCTGACGGACCCGTCGTTAGCTGCAGTATGGTGTGTGTACGCGCCTTTAGCAGTCTTCTACGTCCTTGAATCTCCCGGGGCCTCTTCTATGCCCCACCCCTTAGTGTCAGAGTGGAGGAGAGGTGGCAGATAGCAGAGTGTGCAGGAGAGAATCCATTATGAGGAAGTGCAGGACATTTAGCTACTCATCTCCGGCTCTGATGATTGCCAAAGGGGCTCGTGTAGCACTGCAACTGACAGGCCCCTGACTTTGTTTGGGCCCCATTAGGAGTACCTTCTCCACCACCCTGAAGGCGGCCCTGGTCATATGCACCAAACAAAGGGTAGTCTTAGCTAGGGCTTTATTATGAGCTCTGGTGGTCATGGTGGAACAAGAAATTTAGGACAGGAATAAAAAGCATGCTATGTATAAGGAGCCCTGCGCTACACCATACACAAACAGTCCAATAATAAGTTGAAGCTGCCCCTTCTGGTCACACCTTATGATACTCTAAAAAACAGAAGGTAAGCGCTACACAACTGAGTCCATGTGAGATAAAATTTGCAAAAAAAGCATCAATTGCAAAAGTCCACATCCAATGACAGCATAAGGCAATAACTTCTTATCTTCCTCTATCCTTCACCAACACCCGGTGTGCTGACACTCACCAGACAATAAGACCTTAACTAGGTCTATCAGCGCTTTAGGACACTTCGGGCCGTCCCCCACCACACCGAACTGCTGTGTGTCACCACCGGAGCTGTGTCTCCTTTAACTGTCCTTCTCACTAGATGCCGACCTCCTTGCTCTTGTCACCTCAAAGCAAATGCCTCACATAGTGTAAAACCAGCGTTGTTTATTTGTATATAAAAAAGATTGCACTTACAAATTTTCTTCTTTAAAAAAGGCACAGAGTTATTTCTAATACGGGCTCTCCCCCGTTTTGTTGGGCCCCGGCTGGCACTTGTAGTCCCTCTGCTGTGTCCGATACGGCGTGCACTACCGTTATCCCCACCGCTCAGGATGCCGCTCTGCCCTCGTGGTAGCTGTTACTTCCGCGTCAGTAACCCCGCCTTACATGTTTCGTCATAGTGACTCATTAGAGGCTAGGGGGACTGCGCAGAAGAACAGCCTTTTATGCGGAAAAACACCCACCTCCCTCTTACCAGCACCAAGCTGTTCCCAAGTGCTCCCCTTCTCCCCCCGTGACGAAAGCCATAGAGCTTCTGATTACCGCCCCTCCTACTCCTACGTAGAACGCCGGCTGATCACATGTCAGCCGCTGCGTTCCATCAGTGCGCTCCTTCCCACCGCTCTATATGCCACCAATGGGAGCAGCACCGCTGCCGTCCATCCGTACGCTCCGCCATACTACTTTATGTACTGTAGGTAGGAGCTCCATCCAATCCCCATGCTCTCCACGCAATGTGTCCTATACAGGGCGTTACAGGTGAGGGGATTAATTTTAAAGGGAAAAAAACATCTGTCCACACGATCCTGAACTTTATTAGCCCCAGCTAACTATATTGCCTTGCCCAACAGAACAGAGAAAACTCCACTTACACTAAAAAGTTATAAAAATAAAAATAAAATAATATAAAATAAAACTGGGGATAAGAAACATACAGTAATTTCCAATCCAGATCAGTAAGATTTCAATCTATTCCCCCAAGAAACACTTGATATCTACATCAATATTAAACCCCCCTGGAGTTAAGGTACCCAGATCATAAATCCATTTGGTTTCCTCCTGAGAAATAGATCTCAACCTATCACATCCCCTACAATTTGGCACCAATTTATATATACCACATAAAGATAACAGACTTACATCACACGAATGCATTTCTCCAAAGTGAGCAGATAAACTTCTTAATGTTACGTGTGTGTTCCCCCATCCGCTCCCTGAGGGTGCGTGTGGTACGACCCACATACTGCCACCCGCAGGGGCACCAGGCCAGGTACACCACGTAACGGTCATTACACGTTATAAATTGTTTGAGCTTAAAAGATTTACCATTGGCAAAGGAAACAAAATTATCCACCTTTTTAGGGCTACCTTCCCTGCATGCCTTACAGGCCCTGCACGGGACAAACCCTGGTCTTTGCCATTCTTTAGGAATCAGATTAGTCCTAGGTGGATCCACGCAACTTGGTGCTATCATATTTCTCAAATTCCTAGCCTTTCTATATATAAATTTAGGTTTTTCCGGAACAATACCCATCAAAATAGGATCCGTTTTCAATACCCCCCAGTGCTTCCAAATTATGCCTTGTAGGCATTTATATTGGTCACTAAAACTGGTGATAAATGAACACTCATATTTATTAGAACTATCCCCATTTTTGTGTCCATTAATCAATTCTGTCCTATTTATTTTACTTTACCTCCCCGATTTCCCTCTCCAATTCCCAAGCCCCATACCCCTTCTCTTCAAACCTTTGTTTTAACACCAATGATTGAGCCTCATAATCATCAACCTCTGTACAATTCCTGCGGAGACGCAGAAACATGTAAGGCGGGGTTACTGACGCGGAAGTAACAGCTACCACGAGGGCAGAGCGGCATCCTGAGCGGTGGGGATAACGGTAGTGCACGCCGTATCGGACACAGCAGAGGGACTACAAGTGCCAGCCGGGGCCCAACAAAATGGGGGAGAGCCCGTATTAGAAATAACTCTGTGCCTTTTTTAAAGAAGAAAATTTGTAAGTGCAATCTTTTTTATATACAAATAAACAACGCTGGTTTTACACTATGTGAGGTATTTGCTTTGAGGTGACAAGAGCAAGGAGGTCGGCATCTAGTGAGAAGGGCAGTTTTTTTTGCAAATTTTATCTCACATGGACTCAGTTGTGTAGCGCTTACCTTCTGTTTTTTAGAGGAATAAAAAGCATGTCACGTAAAGCGATAACATGCCAATAAATCACTGCTACAAATTGTCTACTCTCAGCTATTTTCTTGTGAAAAGTATTCTCTCTGTATGAACTGATAGTCCCCATGCAATTCAGCTGCAAATCACTATTAATAGACAGATTTCAATTTGGCTCTTATTTTATATAGAGAAGCATCTTCAGTAGAAAATCGTTTGGAATAACCGATTAAGCAGCAATTTTTTGCCACTTTAATGCTCATTTGCCTAACTCTTTTCAGCTGTACAAGAAGATAAAAAAGTTTTATTTGGTGCTGTCTCTGTCCCTGATGGAAAGATCCTGGCAGGGTAGCAGGAAATGTTGTTGGCTGTGGCTAATGAACGATTTGCGCCCATGGGTGCTAATGCAAATAACTTTAATACGGTGCCCAAAGCAGAAATGTGGACGCCCAATAAATATCGTTTTCAACATTAGAACATTAAAGTTTTTGAAATATGTTAACGTTTTAAAACTTGCAACATTATAGTTTTTGTAATATTATTTTGCTTGTCTGTACAAATTATACGTTATCAAAGATTTCATCATTTGTACCGTATGTAGGGTTACAGAGTAGTTGCTGTTTTTTTATGCTGTATTATTACAGCATTTATGAAATAAAGAGACGTTGCAAATAATATCCGTTGAGGGTTGAGTCCTACATGGGAGTGTTTGCATGTTTAGGGTTACAGACTACCCAGCAAGCTCATGGTGGTGAACCAGAACTCCAACAAATTTTACGTTTGTAAGGATTTTGTGCACAAGGGAACGGTTAGGTTTGGCATCAAGAAGGGTGTTTGTGAGCGGGGAGGGGAGTGGGGGGGGGGGGTTAGGTGAGTAGGGTTAGGTGCAACCAAGGGGGGTGTCTTAGTATTAAACACCCCCGGTGGGGTCTTAGAGTTAGGCACCAACAGGGGAGGTGGGGGTGTCTTAGGGTTAGGCACCACCAGGGGACTTTATGGTTTGGCACCACTAGTGGAGGTCTTAGGTTTAGGCACCACCAGGGGAGGTCTTAGGGTTAGGCAACACAGGGGAAGGTTTTAGGATTAGGCACCACCAGGGGGGTTTTAGGGTTAGGCACCACTAGCGGAGGTCTTAGGATTAGGCACCACCAGGGGGGGTTTAGGGTTAGGCACCACTAGCGGAGGTCTTAGGGTTAGGCACCAACAGGGGAAGTTTTAAAGTTAGGCACCACTGGGGGGGGGGGGGGGGTGTTACGGTCAGGCACCACCAGGGGGGGTCTTAGGGTTAGGCACTACCAGGGGGGGGGTCTTAGGGTTAGGCACCACCTATTTTACTGCAGCTTGGTGACTTCGGCCAATAGAAAGTTGATACAAATGAGGTAAGTAGTTTGTACAGCCTTAATGGCATAAGTAGAGTTCTTTAACATCAGGACATTTTTTAGAGGATCTCATCCTTGTGGCTCTATTACAAATATAATTGTAAATTAGCTTCAGTCCAGAATAACCTGTTTTTGTGTATCGTGTTGGTCTTGGTTATCGTAGAATATGAATTTCTCTTGGGGCCGAGACAGATAGACTTTGGTCATATTTGCTGAGCATACACATCAATACTCTCAGCAAATATTACTGTCCGCAATCTTATCTCAGGAGACCAATAACTACTGACCTGTGGTCAAAGAGCGATTGCATAGATTGCTGACCCATAGATGAACGGCAGGACAGGGAGTGAGGAGTCAAGAATCCAGCGCTATCATTCATAATCACATCATTTAACCAATAACTGGCAATGTGTTAGCACAGCACTTTCTATGATTGGAGGTCAGAAGGTGAACATAGGAAGACCACATCTCAAAAAAGGAGTTACAAATTGCCCAGCAAGCCAATGGTGAACCAGAACTCCCAGGAGTGTGTGGCTGCTTTCACATCCGGACGTTGCTTTTTATGCAACGTTAAGGTGGCACAACGTGCCCCTAACGCAACGCTTGGTGGTGTTGAAGTTGGACGTTATATAGAGCTGCGTTATGCATCTCTTGGTGCGCCATTTTCGTTCCATGCTGATAGAGCGAAAATGGCGCATGCATCAATTTTTTAAAAAAAAACAAACATTACTGAGCATGTGCAAACATTCTAAGGGCCCGTTCAGACTACAAAATGCGGACCGCAACGCATGCGGACCGCAACGCGTACGAACGCACGCATGTCCGCGTTCGTATGCGTTGCGTGGCTGATCCCATCACTGAAAAGTGAATGGGACAGCCGCGCGTTTTTGTAAAATCTGCGTGCAGCATGCGTTCCCGGACCGCACAGGTCCGGAACGCATGCTGTGTGAACATCAGACATTGCACTCTATGCAATGTCTGATGTCGTGCGTGTCGGCCCCCCCGCACGCGTTTCCAAAACGCATATGGAAACGCGTGTAGTGTGAACGGGCCCTAACGCAGCTAAATACAAGTATAACGCACAGCATGCTGCACTTTCATTTAACGTCCTGCATTATACTCCAACGCAACGTGGGCACTGTGAACAGCCCATTGATTTTTCATTGCTGTGAGTTGTTCTGCGTTATGGGCTGCTGTAACGTGCGACTTTAACGTCCTGATGTGAAAGCTGTCTAAAGGGCTAAGAGAGACCAAAAATCCTCCTTACTAAAATGTGATGCATAACAGAAGTTTGCCTTCTTAAAGGAGAACTGGAATAAGAGGAATACGGAGGCTGCCATATTTATTTCCTTTTAATCAATACCAGTTGCCTGGCAGCCCTGCTGGTCTATTTCTCTGCAGTAGTATCTGAATAACACCAGAAACAAGCATGCAGCTAGTCTTGTCAGATCTGACTTTAAAGTCTGAAACACCTGATCTGCTGCATGCTTGTTCAGGGGCTATGGCTAATAGTATTAGAGGCAGAGGATCAGCAGGACTGCCAGGCAACAAGTATTGCTTAAAAGGAAATAAACATGGCAGCCTCCATATACTTCTCTCTTCAGTTGTCCTTTAAAACAGAACGTATTTGCGATTATCCAGGTTGGAATGAGCTCTGAGTTCTCCCACAATGCATCACTGCTGGATATGCAAATCATTCTTTGTTATCCCTGTAAGTTAACCACACCTCCAGAACCACTGGAATGCAACCATGTGTCAGCTAAGCTTGTTAATTGTACATAACCACAATAATCAACATGCATACATACTGTTTCGGAGTGGTTGATCCCATCAGTGCATGGCATGGATTAATGTGGCTCTATGGGGTAGGACTCGAAACACCCAGAGAGTGTATAAGGGGCTGAAAGAGATCAATAAGCCTCCTCCTTACCTCCTTGCATACTGCAATGCATGCCGGGAGCTGTAGTTTTGTATATCTCCCCAGCGGGAGATGTACTCACATCAGTGTACTCAAAGGCGTATCTACAGGGGTGCAGGTATGGAATGTGCCATGGGCGCCTCTTACTGGGGGCGCTGCTCTGTAGCATCCCTGGTGTTTTCCATACAGATTCTAGTTTTTATCTGGGGGGATATTCTGCTGACTGGTTACATCTTTTAGTGGAACAAGCTGCCCAACTGTTATTTGGGGGATATGCATAGGCTGACCTGTTGCCATATTCCATTGTTATAGGCCATGCTTCACTTCAACTAACACACAAACAATTTAACCGAGACTACACGTTAAATATTTGGAGGGGTGCCTCCCCCCACCATCCCCGTCACGGGGGTGAATTTTAATGTTTGCCATAGGCGCTATTTTCCTTAGATACGCCTCTGAATGTACTACAGCTCCCGGAATGCATCGAGGCATTGTGGGCGGAAGCAACTTCCAAAGGTGGAATATTTGAACTGCTGCTCTTTTGGACGTTGATGGTGCACTCCACATGGATGGCGGGGGGGGGGGGGGTGCTACAGGAGTGGCCCCACATAGGTAATACATTGCGCTCTATGCTCTACCTAACCCCCCGCTGAGGACTACATCTCCTCAGCGGGAAATGTACTCACATCAGTGTACTCAGAGGTGTATCTACAGGGGTGCAGGTATGGCATGTGACATGGGCGCCTCTTACTGGGGGCGCTGCTCTGTAGCATCCCTGGTGTTTTCCATACAGATTCTAGTTTTTATCTGGGGGATATTCTGCTGACTGGTTACATCTTTTAGTGGAACAAGCTGTAAAAAAAAGTTTGATGAGTGCTCACTGCTCAGTGCCATTTTAGGGATACCTGCAGACACTGAAGCCTCTTAAAATCCCACTTTATATTCAATATTTAACTTCAGCACTTTCATCTCTGCTAAAACTCTGCATCCCCGCGGCAGAACGCTGTTTGCAAACCCCCCAAATGCCAGGCAAAAATCCACGACTTTCTTGGTCGTGGATTTTGTTGCCCGGGGAGGCGGAGCTTTGAGCTGCAGCTCTGCCTCCATTCACGTCAATCCCGCGGATCTCCGCCTCTCCCCCGCCCCCTCTCAGTAAAGGAAGACTGAGAGGGGCGGTGAGAGGCGGCAATCAGCGGGGATTGACACGCATGGAGGCAGAGCTACAGCCCTAAGCTCTGCCTCTATGATGAAGCGCTCCCCGCATTTTCCCATGGGGATTTGGGGTGTTTGCAAACAGCTTTCTGCCGCAGGGATGCAACGTTTTAGCAGAGCTGAAAGTGCTGAAGTTAAATATTGAATAAAAAGTGGGATTTTAGGAGACTTTGGCGTGTCTTTAAAGGGGTTCTTTCTCTTGCCTATATAAAAAAAACAAAAACTGACATTTACCTAGGGTTTCTGTCGGCCCCCTGCAGCTGTCATGTCCTGCGCCGTCCTCCTACGATCTTCCGTTCCCCGCTGCCGTCACCGGTCTAATTATTCGTCTAATTAGACGAATAGAACTGTGGCTGCGCGGCCACGTGTGCACGCTCTTGCACGCGTCATCAGGAGCTTACTGCGCAGTACAAGAAAACTTCGTACTGCGCCTGTGCAGTAAGCTGCCGATGACGCGCAGAGTTCTGTTCATCTAGTTTGATGAATAATTAGACTGTTGCCGGTGGAGGGGAATGGAAGATCGTAGGAGGACGGCGCGGGATATTACAGCTGCTGAGGGCCGACAGAAACCCCAGGTAAGTGTCAGGTTTTTTTTATATAGGCAAGAGAACCCCCTTTAAAATATAAGGATACAAACTTACATTTTAAGCTACGGGCTAACGGATTTCATTATTGCCTTCCAGGCGACTGGTTCGTAGCGATGAGCACGAATTTCCCAAAATCATAATTTTACATCGTAATTTGCAAAAACATAATGCGAAATTTTGGAAAAATGTGTGATTAATTTTGTATGTCAGCGTAATCAGGAACCGTCATTTTGCCATTTTGTGTAATTTTCGCGTCATTTTGTGCTGAATTTAGGGGTTAATAGCAAAGCACCTCATACATGCTATCGTCACCAAAATTGCTACATCTGTTAAGGGGATCAGCAGGAACAAGGCAACATTTTTCAAAAAAAAACCTTGTAGTTTTTGAGATAATCAATTCTGAAAATGCAAAAGAAAAATGGTTTTTAAACTGTAATTTTTCATTTTTAAAATAGATTTAAAAAAAATAGATTTAAAAAAAACAAAAAAAAAACCTACAAGGGTCTCGATTCATTACTGAGCGCTTACCGAACGCTTTATCGGTCGTTCGGTAAAATATCCATGTTATGAATGTTTGTATTCATGAAGAATTGAAGATTACCGACAGCAAATACCGGTATTCAGTCGGTATGAATTCGGTATTCTTTACCGAAAGTTGTATTCATGAACCTGAAAGTGGGCGTTTCTGTTCGCTAAATATTTCCTGCACTTGCCTGGCGGTATTGAATTATCTTCTGTCGGTATCTTTTATGATACATTCATTTTGTAGTCATGCAGCCATTTGATGCATTAATTTATCAAAATACCATTTGAAATTCTTACATTTAAATTAAAAGGGAATAATTTAATTATTATTTTTTTTTTAAATGTAATTTATTTAATTTTTATTTTATTATTTTGTTGATATTTACTATATTTGTATGTATTTATTTAATAACATTTATTTTATTAATTTAATTTTTATTTATTTAAATACATTTTTTAATGTAAATTAAAATTTCATTTAAATTTATTTCAAAGGCAGTAACACACCCTTAGTGGCGCCAAAAGGCCAAACACGTGATTTATTAGGGCAGCCTCCGTAGCCCACAATGCACCTTCCTTACCCACAATGCACTTCGAAAATGGCTTTTATTTGATAAAAGATCACTAGTCTCGATATTTACTTTATCGAATGTTACGGCGTCATTACCGAACACTAGCAATCTTTTAACGAACAACTGCCGATAACGGAAAAAAAATTGCTGAATACTACTTAGGACTCGGTAAATTTCGAATGCGGTAAATTACCAACAAGCAAATTTTTAGCGCAAGCACTTTGATGAATCGAGGCCAAAGCCTTTTAGAATTTTTTTTGTCTTATTCCGACTATTCTTGTTAACATATGTAGCAATTTTGGTGACAATAATCTGGGGGCTTTATTATTGACCGCTAAAGTCAGCACCAAATTACGCAAAATCACTTAGACTTCCAAATCCTAATTATGTATGGCCGTAATTGCAAAAAATTATGTGAAATTATGCGTAATCATAATTAGAAGATTATGTTCATCACTACTCTGTATCTCTCATTGGGGTTGATTCACAAAGGTTACTTATTTGTCAGCTTAACTATAATGCTGGGAATACACGATTAGATTTTTCAGTCGATTTCCTGTCCGATCTTATTTTCGATCGATTTTAAGATCGATTTTCTTATCTTTTCTTATCAATTCCATTCACTTCTATGAGAAATCGACCGAAATGATCGAAAATAAGATCGGACATGTCGGAAATTATCTATCGAACTATCTATCGGCTGAAAAAACTTATGGTGTATTCCCAGCATAAGGAGTGCTAATGCATGAGATAAACAAATAAGGAGAGATAGTTTATGAGATACATAGATAAAGAGAGCTAAACCATGAGTTATGTCAAATAAGGAGAGCTAATCCATGATTTATGTCAAATAAGGAGAGCTAAACCATGAGTTATGTCAAATAAGGAGAGCTATAACATGAGTTATGTCAAATAAGGAGAGCTAAACCATGAGTTATGTCAAATAAGGAGAGCTAAACCATGAGTTATGTCAAATAAGGAGAGCTAAACCATGAGTTATGTCAAATAAGGAGAGCTAAACCATGAGTTATGTCAAATAAGAAGAGCTAAGCCATGAGTTATGTCAAATAAGGAGAGCTAAACCATGAGTTATGTCAAATAAGAAGAGCTAAGCCATGAGTTATGTCAAATAAGAAGAGCTAAACCATGAATTATGTCAAGGTTAGATAATTTAACAGAAGAGCCTTGTGAATAAGGCCCGTTGAGTCTCTATGTGCAGTAGGCAGAGACACTGCTGAATAGAGATTGCAGAAAAGATAAAGCAACTGCTTTAATGCTGAATATAATCTTTTTTAGCACGGTTGTTTACTAATATTATGTTTTTTTGGCATTTACAGCATGTAATGGCTGCCATCAATGCCGGAATCATACCTCTCGGCAACGGCTCCAGCCAGAACAGCCACTGGGACCTGGGCAGCTCCTTCTTCTTTGCTGGGACTGTTATAACTACTATAGGTAGGACCGGCAGTTATGCGATTGTGATTGTGCTTATATCTTTGTTCTTTGTACAGTAGTCAAATTCCACATCCAAAACGGTATAACACTCGAACTTGAAGGGCTAACCCAATGCAAACTGAAGGAGATCTGAATATATTAAATAAACCATGGGAGTTTATTGTCAAACCTTCTGTGTATATCCATGGCTCCTACTCTGAAAAAGTGTGCAGCAGTTAAAGCAGAATGACATATCGTGCAATGAAAACTTGTTTTCCTGCTCTCTACGGCCTATACAGTTATCCTGTTTTAATTTGTCCCAAAGTAATTTCATCTGTGTGAAAATCACAAGTCCTTCCAGCTCAGAGTGCATCATTGCACTATAACCTTGTGATGCCTACCCTTCCCATTCTTCAGACTATTGCAACTGAGAATTATATTTACCTGCACCAGAACTGGATCGGGTCTTCTTTGCTTTTCCTTGCAACCACAAGCACTATTCTGAATGCATGCTGCTGGATGCATCGTGAGCTGGAGGCAAGTATGCAGCAAAGAGTGTGTGACTGCAGGTGAAAGCATAGGAGATACCTTTAAGGAAGTGTTGTAAAGATCGGCAACTGGCAGGGGGAACTGAGGATTAACAAAATGGCAATGAAATAGTTGGCTCTTACCTGCCTCTCTGCAGACCTCTAGATCCTATGGGACTTCCTCACCGACCTTGTAAATGAAGCAACATTATAGTCTGTATGCTTAAAGAGACTCTGTAACCAAAAAAAGTTCCCTTGGGGGGTACCCACCTCAGTAGGGGAAGCCTCAGGGTCCCAATGAAGCTTCCCCATCCCTGTAGCTGCAGGCAGTCCAGCGCTGGCTCCCCCGAAGTCTCCGGCAATCCTCCCTCGACAAGGCTGACAAACACTGATTTATTTACCTTCCCTGGCTCCAGCGGGGGCGCTGTTGCAGCTCTCAGCACGGAGATAGGTGGAAATAGCCGATCTCTGTCGGGTCCGCTCTACTACGCAGGTGTAGGAGACTTGCGCCTGCGCAGTAGAGCGGGCCGACAGCGATAGGCTATTTCCGCCTATCTCCGAGCGGAGAGCTGATACTGCACCTGCGCTGGAGCACGGTAGGTAAATATTTACATCCCCGCTGTTCGGAGGGGCACAGCGAGACAACCGTGGGACACAGGAGGACGGGGGAAGCCTCGATAGGATCCGGAGGCTTCCCCCTACCAAGGTGAGTACCCCCCAGGGGAACTTTTCGTAGTTACAGGTTTTCTTTAAGACGAAGACTGGACCCTGTCACTGGCAGACTTATTTGGTCTTCACCATTCAATACATACATTGCCTAGCATGGTTACTGGTGATTTCAGGTGGGAGGGATTGGTGGAGGGTTGGTGAGGGAGGGGTGGTGTACTGTACTGGCCGAGAGGTTGGGGGTTTTCTTATGTTGGACATACTTGTTGAACAGGAGCTGCTATACTGACTACACTTTCTGTAGCGGGGGGGCATTGGTGGGGGTGTGCTGGCCACACTTATGGGGGGTAGTCGTCTTATACTTTCTATACTTGTTATGCATGGGATGGGTGGCTACTATACTGGCTATGGATTTATTTTTTTGCCTTGTTTAAATAGCTGCTCAGAGTTACTGAAAACAAAACAAACAAACAAAAGAAAGCCTCTGCTGTGTTTGTTCAGTCTTATCAACTGCAATTAGTGTTCAAATAAAAAAAATAAGGTGCTTTCACACCACTGTTAAGGCGGGCGTCAGGCGACTTGGCAGCCTATCAACTATCCGATTCAATTATTACAATTGATTCAGATTAAAGTCAGTGCCACCAATAGCATGCCCGATCGAGGATGTGACCAATTTCGGGCCGAAATTTACTGCAAGTATCGATCAGACATGCTGCAAGATGTCTGGCCAATGTGCTCGAGCAGATGTGCGGCCGTAACAGCGTGCCATATTGGGACGAGCGTCGAACGCACCAGAACCCTCGTCTCTGTCCCCCCAAGTGTACTTTACCTATTATAATAGAGAAACAGCGGTCCCAGCAGCACTTGTGGTGCCAACCTCTGTACCCACGGCGCAATTGCCTTGCACATATGTCTTCTGCTGTAATTTGTTTTGAAACAAACAGCTGGGGTAATTGGCTTGAACAGTAGATGGTAATTTCAGAGAAATATACAGCAGATGTTTCTACTAATGGTTAACCATCAGATACTTCTAGTAATCATTACGGAGCTGCCAGCTGGCGTGTAACAATGTCAATGAATATGCAGGTAAATGGCCTAATCTTCTAGGCTGTAAAGAGCAGGTTGAACACACATGGCATGGCAGGAGGAAGATCTTAGAAACCTGCCAGTTAGTATGTTAAGGTGCGTACACACATGCGACCATAGTCGTTTGAAACGATCGTACCCCGATCATTTCAAACGGCGATCATTTAAAAAAAAAACAGCCAACGATCATTAAGTCAAACGATGGACGAGCTAGAACGTTAAAAACGAAAGATCTGTCCTGGTGGATTTTTTTAAATGACAATCGTTAGCAAAAGTAGTACATCGTTAAGAAACGGTCGTTCATAGTAGGCAAGACATGCGCACTTCGTTTTATAGTCACAGCACACTAAATTTTCCCCTCGCGATGTAACGTTCGTTCTATGATTGTGCCCAGTAATGCGCTGTATACTACATGATTATACCATAATTTTTATTTTAACATGACAAAGTGTATTTTTGTATGTTTTGTCAACACTATATTATCTAGACGCTCTGCTACATACTGACAGTATGAAATAGAAATTTAGTTATGTCATATACGTAAAGTTTTACAGTGTAACGTACGTTTTGAACCGTTCGGTACGTGCGGGCGGAACTTGCTATGATGTCACTTCCAGGAACAGTATGTAACGTTGTTCCGGATCGTTCGTTAACAAACGATCAGATCGTTACACACCTTTAAAAGCTAACTTTACTTAGGTCGTTCTTTCGTCAATGAAAAGATCGTTCCTCGTTCACAACGAACGGTCGTTGTCGTATGTGTGTACGTAGCTTTAGAGTGAGGCTAGGAACACACTTAGCAGAAACGCTAGTGTTGCGGAAAACGCTGCATTTTTGACGCTAATGGAAGTCTATGGGCCGCAGGAAAAAAACGTATATAAAAACGCATATGCTTTTTCTATATGTTTTCAAACCTGCGTTTTTAAAAAAGCAGGTTTTGTTGCATACTATTCAAAAGTGCATCAAAAACGCACATAATGAAAGTCATTGGGAACTTAATGGTATGCATTTTTCATGCGTTTTCCATACGCTTTTACATGCATTTTTTCTTTTAAAGAATGTTTTGTGCAGTGGTGGGCCGAAATTTCGCATATGCGAAATTTTGCATCGAAACTCGCAATTACGCATGGTAATCGTAATGCAAAATTTCAGAGAAAATCGCAAATAATTTTGTATGTAATAGCAGCATTTCTAAATTTCGCGTAATTTTTTTGCATAATTTTCGTGAAATTTTGCGTAATTTTGTGCCAAATTTAGAGGTTAATAGCAAAGTCCCCATTCATGCTATTGCTACCAAAATTGCTAAATATGTTAAGCAGAATAGTGGGTATAAGGCACAAAAATAATTTTGCAAAAAGACCTTGTAGTTTTTGAGAAACTCGATTTTAAAAATGCAAAGAAAAATGTTTTTTAAAGTGTCATTTTTCTAAGTTTAAAAACCATTTTTTACTTGCATTTTTTAAAATCGAGTTTCTCAAAAACTACTAGGTCTTTTTGAAAAATTCTTTTTTTGACTTGTGCCCACTATTCTCCTTAACATATGTAGTAATTTTGGTGTCAATAGCATGTATGGGGGCTTTGCTATTTACTGCCAAAGTCGGCAAGAAATTACTCTAAATTTTGTGAAATTTTTTATGCGAAATTATGAATAACTACACAAAATCAATTGAATTTGGAAATCATAATTACGTATAAGCGTAATTGCAAAAATGTACGCAAAATTTAGCGAAATCATAATTTGTTGATTACGATCATCACTCGTTTTGTGATGTATTTTCCGCTTCCTGTTGTCTTCCTAGTGATTAGCATAAAACGCAATTGAAAAGCACATGAAAAACGCATATGCAGTTTGTGTATGCTTGTAAAAACAAAACAGAGGACACCAAGAGCCCAATAGTGCAATATTGTCTGGTTAGCTCAATATATAATGTAATGTCAAAGGTTCTTATACTCACAAAGGTGGGTTACCATCAGGTAACCACTTGACAGGCAGGTGGGGAGTATTAGTACCTGACCCCACTCAGGTATAAAAGTCGCTCTCTGTAGATAGGAAAATGGGGAAAGAACCCCTCCACCAGGGGTGGACTTAATAGTGCTGTAATATGTACGAACAGAGGCGCCAAGCAGAGTAAAACAATGTTCTAAAAATGATAAAAAGAGGGAAGTCGAGGTGGACTTACCTCCCTCTGGTAGTGGACATATACTCAAATGCAGAGTAAAAATATATATACAATTTATTCACCACTCCATAAAATCGCAACGCGTTTCACGGTCAACAGTCCCGCTTCATCAGGCAGTACAGGAGCATATAAAACTGGTTCACGTCCATAAAGACACAGAGGCGCTCACACGCTTTATGGACCTGAACCAGTTTTATATGCTCCTGTACTGCCTCATGAAGCGGGACTGTTGACCGCGAAACGCGTTGCGATTTTATGGAGCTGTGAATAAATTGTATATTTTTTACTCTGCATTTGAGTATATGTCCACTACCAGAGGGAGGTAAGTCCACCTCGACTTCCCTCTTTTTATCATTTTTAGAACATTGTTTTACTCTGCTTGGCGCCTTTGTTCGTGCATATTACAGCACAGTTTGTATATGCGTAACACAAACGCATAAAATCGCACACAAAACGGTTGAGAAACGCATCTGCGGGAAAAAACACTAAAGCGAATGCAGTAAAAACGCACACACAAAAAAACCGCACATAACAGAAAACGCAACCTTTTCATGCTCTGTTATGTGTGCACCCAGCCTAAGGGAGCTGATAGCAATTATAAGGAGAAGCCAAGATGTTAAAGAGACTCTGTAACAAAATGTTCAGCCTTATTTCTTCTATCCTATAAGTTCCTACACCTGTTCTAATGTGGTGTGTCTTACTGCAGCCTTTCCTAGTTGCACAGTGGCTGTATTATCTCTGTTATATAATCTAATCTTCTTTCCTCTGTCGGCTCTGTCGGGCTCAGGCACTCAGGCTGGAATGTGCAGCTCTGCTTGTGATAGGATAGAAGCTATACACACCCTCTCCCCCCCCCCCCTCTGCAGGCTCTGTATGACTCACACACTGAGCTACTCTCAGCCTATCACATTCTGGTAACAGCTATGTCTTTTGTTTGTAAACACTGCCTACAACTGGCAATTACAAGCCAGGATTGCAGCAGGGAGTGGCAGAAACAGCACAGAGGGGCCCAGGAGAACATAATGAATAGAATGGTATGCTTTTTATTGTAAGAATTTTAAAGTACAGATTCTCTTTAACAATAATCCTAAAAAAAGTATAAAGTGCCAAAGTCTAGGTGTGGCAATATCCTGTCCAATGTACACCTTCTCGTACACAGTAGAAAGGATGAAATGAACAAACACCTTAGGAATAAAACACAGAAACAACAGGACAGGAGCCCAATAGCACAATATAGTCTTGGAGAAATGAACAAAAAAGAAATATACTCACAAAGGTAGGTTGTTGTGCAGAGCAACCAAACCACATGAAGCAGATGGAGAACAACAACCTGTCTCCACTCGGGCATTGCAGGTAGAGCAGGATGGGGATTGGTCGTCGCACTGCTGGATAACTGGTACTACAGATGGCTGATCTACTGTAGCCCAATCCCCCTACCCCCCCCCCCCAGCAGGGGGAGATATAACTGGCATAACAAGGCTGAAGAGGCACCCAGGATAGATAACATTTCATACAAGCCCACTTCCCTGGACCAGTAAAAGTGCCACTGCTTATGCAGTTAAAAGCGCCACTTTCATTGGCCTGAAGAAGTGGGCTTGTACGCACGAAACGCGTTGCCTGTGTAAATGAAATCAACTTTACTTTATCTTGCTATAGTCATTTTAGAGGTAAGCCACCTCCACTTATTCCATTTTAATCCTGGGAGCCTCTTCATCCTTGTTGTTCTCATACACAGAGATTGATTAAGAAAATATGGGGCACTGGGCAAGGCAGCAGTTTTGAGTTCCTGGGCTTGCCATCTGCCGCAAGTTGGGAGCAGGAGAAGAGAAGATGGTAGTCAGATCCCTGAACACTCACCATGACCTAGGCATTCCCTTAGATTGCCTTATGGGTGAACCGGATTCATACCTAACTGAATAATTAGCCTCAAAAACACCCAACGGGGGTCAGTCTCACCTATATTGATCTTGTCATGCTAGGCCAAAGGAGAACTCTCCATAGTTGCCGCTGGATTCAGTATTAGTAATTGTTGCTATGCTCCCCCTCCCCCCATCAAACGCAATCAGGCTTTGTTTACATCTAAAATTGAAATCGCTGACGGCAGATATTTTCCATTTTTTTTCCCCTCAAGGCACTTACCTCTAGAGCAGGGGTCCCAAACTCAATTTACCTGGGGGGCCGCAGGAGGCAAAGTCAGGATGAGGCTGGGCCGCATAAGGAATTTCACAATCGCGGCGCATCGCCGCCTCTGCCCGCCCCTCTCACTCTTCCTTCACAGTGAGGGGCGGGGAAAGGTGGCGATTGACGTCAGGAGGGGCAGAGCTGAAGCTGAAAGCTCTGCCCCTTCCAGGAAATGCCGGCGGATTGCCCCCCAGGTGATTTGGGGGCTCTGCAGCCCTTGTTTAGCGGCAGGGATGCGGCGGATTACTTGGGAGCACTGAAGCGAACTATAAGGAAGCTTTTGCCGGCGAGGGCCACAAAATATTGTATCGAGGGCCGCAAATGGCCCGCGGGCTGCGAGTTTGAGACCCCTGCTCTAGAGTCACATGAGGATGTAGATGGGAGAGTGATTGGTCTAACCGCTAAAAGCACACCTCCCTTTTGACTAGAAGCCTATCCTGGCTTTCTTCTGACTAAGAGAGGGGGAGGAGGGAGCAGACAGTTGAAGGTTGCTGAGGAGGAAATGTGAAGCTGTGAGTTCAGTTCATGCAACACATATTTGCCTATTTTATTTTGTAGAAATTGGCGTGTTTATTTACTAAACTGTTGTTTGCTCAATTCATATAAAACAGTGTTCCATTATATGCATAGAGAAGGATTTTTTGTATGAGATTTTAGGAAGATGGCAAAAAATATTTTTCTCATGATGCTTCTGTAATGAGTTTTTGGTTTACATACTCACAATTGTGGAATTTAATATTTGTCTTAGGCTTAAAGTGGACGTGAACTCTTGCACAGGACAGGAAAACAGAGAAATGCACGCTGTATGTACTTAGAGAGTTTAGCCTGTCTAATTCCCCCTCATCTGTGACAAATCACCACCATAATTTGAGCTCTCAGGAATCTCCTCAGCCATGGCAGAACAGCTGATTTGTAAACACAGGATGTTAACCCTATTTCTGCTTCCATAAAAGCAGGAAGTAGATACACTGCAGATTTACAGACATTTATTGTATTTAACAAAAAACAATAGTATCCTTCAAGCTGTAAAGGTGACCATACATCAGACGATTGTGCGAACCATCCGGTTCGATAATTACTATCAAATCAGATGAATCAGTGCCCCAACAAGCATGCCCAATCGAGGATTCGACCGATTTTGAGCTGAAATTGGTTAAATGCATTGATCGGCGTGCTGGAAAATCTTGGGCCGATGTAACTGAGTATGATATCAATGGCCGTCGAATGCAACGGAAACCCCGGCCACTGTCCCCCCCAAATGTCAAATGTGTCCCCCTGGTGCCTGTGCATTAAAATACTTTACCTGTCAGGCCATCCGCTAGTGTTCGCATTCGGGGCCCACATGACTACCGGCATAGGGCACATGGAGCGTCAGCTCCAAATATGGTTGGGTGGACCCTGTTTCAGAGGGAGACAGGAAGAGTGTTTAAAGGACTACTGTAGGGGGGTAGGGGGAAAGAATTAAACTTACCTGGGCTTCTAACGGTCCCCCGCAGACATCTGTGTCCGCGCAACCAGTCACTGATGCTCCGATCCCTTTGGTTCACGTCCGGAACTTGCGACTTTAAAGTCAGAAGACCACTGCGTCTGAGCAGCCGCGTCCTCTCTCCCGCTGACGTCACTAGGAGTGTACTGCGCAGACGCAGACCGTACTTGGCCTGCGCAGTACACTCCCGGGGACGTTAGCAGTCGCAAATTCTGGATGTGAACCATCTGCGGGGGAACGTTACAAGCCCCAGGTAAGTTCAACCCTTTTTCCCCTTACCCCCTACAGTACTCTCTTAAGTGGGGCCCTCCAGAGCTCTGGGGCCCTTGCTGTTGTAAGGGTGGCTCTCCAATGTGTTACGCCTCAGGTTGGGCAATAAGCGAGCGCAGTTTTGTGTAGACAGAATTCTGTATAGAAAAATGTCAGCAGACTGGTGACACTCGCAGACTCATGTTTTTAGGTAATTGCTTTGTATATCACCCGTTCCTCACATGCCAGAGCAAGATTCAGTATTCCCCCACAGGCTGGAGGAGGAGAAGCGAGCTTTAATAAAATCGTTCTGTTCCAATGTCCTGGAAGCGATATTTATGGGTTTTTATGCAATGTGGTAAAGTAACGAAGGATGACAGCATGCAGTGAATGGCATATTGCCCAATAGGGACGAGCAAGCAAAGATCCGTGAGAAGCAAAACTCTACCCACTCATGTACAAGGAGGGGGCCGCGGCAGTGAGGATGAATTTACCTGCATAATGTCCTTTTGCCATGGCGGTCCACGCTGCACTCTGTCCTTCCAACACTTCCTCCTTCACCCCTGGAACTTCCTCTTTGAAGCAGGAAGTATTGACAGGGTGAAGCGCAATGTCAAGAGGATGTCATGAAGGTAAATTAACTCCCCCATGCTGCAACTCACTCATCCATATTACATAGCTCCCAACTGTCCCTCTTTTGGAGGGACAGTCCCTCTTTGGGAGCCCTGTCCCTCTGTCCTCCTCATTTGTCCCTCTTTCAGGACTTTATACCTTTCTATGTAAATATATATATATTTATCTACTATAAAATGTGTTTGATTGACTCTAAACTTTATTCCTATCCTTTCAATTGATATATTACTAATTTTAAAATGTTAATATGAAGGAAAATGAACCAGGATAGAAAGGACCAGTGTGGTTTGAATTATAAAACAACATATTTTTCTTATGAAATCTTTATGGTATGCGTGACTAGGGGGGTGTGACGGGGGGCGTGATCAGGGGTGTGGCAAGGGCGTGGCTTATGTGTCCCTCTGTCTCATCTCAAAAAGTTGGGAGTTATGATATTAGATGACATGCCATTCACTGCATGCTGTCATCGACCTTTACTTTACCACATGGCATAAAAACCCAGAAAAGATTGTTTCCAGAACATTTGAACAGAATTAATTTATTAACCTTGCAGAGCTGAATTTTTCCTGTCGTTGGGGAAGTGTGCCTTCCCCAGCCTGGCAGGCTAGCAGTGCATGCAGAGTAGGGGGCAGGCAGCTTTCATAGTTACCTGTCTGGACAGCTGGTTTGTCTTCTTTTTTCCTCCACCGGGGTGTCAATGTAATCCCCACATGCCTCCTTGGTTCCGATCACATGATATGACATGTGATCAAAATCCAGGAGACCGTGTAAGCATTACAACGCCACCTGGTGGTGGAAGAGAGGTGATGGAAGAGTCTCTTCCATCACCACTTTTCCACCACCGGGAAGGGCTGTAACACTGACATGGTCTCCTGGATCCTGATCACGTCATATCATGTGATCGGATGTGATCGGGACCCAGAAGACATGTCGGAAGTTCAGAGCCGCTGGTGGAGGAAGAGAAGAAGCGGTCTGGAACAGATAACTAAAACAACATTTGCCAGCAGAGATTACAGTGCACCAGCAGTTTTCAAGTGAAATATTTCGTTTGAAGCTACTAACAGGTTAAAGCTTGCTTCTCCACTAGCCTGTGAAGGAGCAAGCATTCATCTTTATTTAAGGACGTTATTCAAGCCTGCGCTCAAAACCAATCACGACGCTAGGAGTCGTGTTGAGAGAGCTGGCATACCAGTGTGTATCATTATTGTGCCACCTTGTGTGTAATGCACAGCTTCTGTTGGGTCCTAAGGGTTGAGGACCCTGAATGTGAGTACCCGCATTCCTGTGGTCAGTGGAGACCAGGCCTGGGCAAACTTGGCCATCCAGTTGTTAAGGAACTAAAAGTCCCACAATGCATTGCAGGAGTCTGACAGCAACAGTCATGACTCATAAAGGCAAATGCATTGTGGGACTTGTAGTTCCTTAACAGCTGAAGGGGCAAGTTTATCCAGGCCTGGTGTAGACCTTTAACCTAATAAATAGAAATTTAGATAGTGCCACTGATTTGCTCCTGTTTCATTTCACACTTCTCTGGAATGGCACACAGGAAGTGAAGAAGACATGGACAACCTACGTAGCTGATCTTTTATTTGGCCTTTGAGCCTTCCAGCCCTACAGAATTTACAAGAATGCTGAATCTCGCTGTAGCATGTCAAGACCGGATGATATACAAGGCAATTACCTAAAAACATGAGTCTGGGAGTCTTCACCGGCCCGCTGATATATTTGTATACAGAATCTTGTCTGTACTGTGGTCCAGTAACTCGTCTTCTACCTCGCTGCTCAGCAGGAGAGCATCAAGCCTGGTCTACTGAGAGCAGATGTATTTCATCATGGATTTACTGCTCAGAGTCAGCAGGGAGTGAGACAGCTCTTCCGAGGATGGCGGAGATACAGGTTGTAGGCTGGGGCTTCGCTGGGAGTCCTGATGATGAGAGCAAATCAGTTCGGCACAGAACCATCGGCTCTGAAAATAACACCCCTGTATCTTCTGGCTGCCAATAAGATGGACAATGGCATACAGTAAAACCTTGGACTGCAAGTAAATTGAAAGGGCTTTTGAAAGACAAGAACATGTATATAACTTTGACTTGATGCGCAAGCAACGTCTTAATATACAAGCACAGCACGTATCCGCACGTCACGTCATCTGACGATGGCTCTTCTCTCTTTGATGCTTGAGGATTGTACTTAAAGGGAACCAAGCATTATTTTTTCTGGTTTCTCAAAGTTATAGGATCTGCCATGCTTCCCTTTTATCAACCTATTTGTCCAGGGGAAGGTGTGAAGATAACATCTGTGACTTCTCTAAACTCTTTGAAGCACAGTGTACCATATACCCACCCCCCTTTTGATGAAAGCTTTTGTTTGCTCTCTGCTAATGTGTGCAATGTGGGCCCTAACTGCTGCATCACTGATAAAGGGGTCAATCCTTCAGATCAGGTGGTTTTGTGACTACACGTGTTATGGGTGTGAATATTATGATGTCTACACTTGTTTTATGACCCTTGTGAGATGGGCCCCCAGGCTGTGAGGGTCATCTGCGGAGGAGAGCTACGGGAAAGGGTGTGAATAGTGCGGGCCCTATCAAAGCTTTGCTGGGGGGCCCATAATTTGTAGTTATGCCCTTGGATTGTAGATTGATAGAAGAATGCTTTGTATTACAAGCATGTTCCCAACATTATTTATTATCGTAAGCCAAGGTTCCACTGTACTGATAATTCCAAGTTCATGCACATTTAATGCTAATATTGTGGAACTTTATGCATTTAATTTGTCCAAATGCATACATTTGCATAATAGTGTTTCAACTCAGACTTATTAGCATCTCACTGAACTTCCTCCTCTAGCAACCCCATTTAGTGAGTACCATTCCCCCAATCTCTCCTTTTACTGACATCAGAAGAACATTCTAGGCTCCCGTCGTTTCTATGTTGTTTTCATGTTGCCGTGCCTAGTGAGGATTGTAATCAACTAATTACAAATTGCGCAAAATTTTGCGTACATTTTCACAATTACGCCTGTACGTACCGTAATTGCGATTTCGCAATTCAATTGATTTTGTATAACCATTTGTAACCATTTGTAATTTCGCATGCATTTTTGCATAATTTACGTGTAATATCGTGCCGGCTTTGGCAAAGCCCCCATACATGCTATTGTCACCAATATTGCTACATATGTTAAGTAGAATAGTGAGTACTAAGTTAAAAAACATTTTTTTTAAAAAAAAGACGTAGTTTTTGAGTAAATTGATTTAAAAAATACAAAGAAATTATTTTTTTTTTAAACTCAGAAAAATTAGTTTAAAGAGACTCTGTATTAAAAAAAAAAGAAAACACCTGTGGGGTACTTACCTCGGGAGGGGGAAGCCTCAGGGTCCCAATGAGGATTCTCCCATCCCTGTAGCTGCAGGCAATCCAGCGCTGGCTCCCCCGAAGTGTCCCGCAATCCTCCCCTGACAAGGCTTGATTTATTCACCTCTCCGCGATCCTGCGCAGTCATATGAGCGGCTTTTCATTCGGGTTAGGTGGAAATAGCCGAGCCTGATCGTCTCCACTGTACTGTGCAGGTGCAAAAGCCTGCGCAGTAGAGCGGATCGGTCGGGTTCGGCTATTTCTGCCTAACCCAAATGAAAAGCCGCTCGTATGCCTGCGCAGGATCGCGGAGAGGTGAATATTTACATCGCCCCTCTTCTGCGGACCCGGGCAGGCTAACAGAAGGACGGAGGAGGACGGGTAAGCCTCGTTAGGATCCAGAGGCTTCCCCCTCCTTAGGTAAGTATCCCCCAGAAGGTTTTTTTTTTTTTTTTTTAAAGATTCTTTATTTATAACAAATTTTTTCTTTACATAGACAGAAAAATAAACATAAACAACATTAGCAGAACCATGACAGTTTTAGCTACCTGGTACAATATAAAGAAATATCTGGTAGCAAACCAGCGCCACCAAAAATAGCATACAGAAAATATCCATGTCGTGTACCACACACTATTATTAAATCCAGAAGCGCCAGCAGCCTTGTATAATTAACATGGTGCATGTAGGTCGGGCCATACGTGGTGCGTTAGGTGCGTGGGGAACCCAGGGCCCTGAGGGAACAAACACCCGGGATCCCACAGTAGATCTTGTATAGCCCTATCCCACAAAGCTATCCTGCTAAGCTTCTGGGTATCTTCCTTATATTAAAGGTAACTATAAATTGTGAACCAGTTAAACAAGAAAAAACTGTCATAATATATTGGACTTAACATATCTAGAAGAGTAAGATAGACATTAGAAAAATAATACAGATAAGAATAGAGTATCAGTTGCGGGTCGGGGTCTACGCTATTCCCAAGCGCCATTTTTAAAGGGATACATTCCAACGCCTAGGGGGTGTGTTAGCTGTGAGGGAACCTTCAAAAGGCCTATTGCCCTACATGTAGACATTTCTATCTGGATGTGAGAGAGGCATACCTGGGTGTTTCTTTAAATTCGAACCAGCCAAACCAGGTCTTCCAGAACTGCTCCCGTGTCCCATGCATTGAGGAGGTGAGGTCCTCCATTTTCTCAATCCACTCTATTTCTCGGAACCAATCCTGCAGGGTAGGTGCATTAGGTGACTTCCATAGTCTTGCTATCAGGATTTTTGCGGCGTTGATTAAATGTCTAGTGATAGTTTTTTTGTACCTCCTGATTGACCATTGATTATGGTGCAATAGAAAAAATGCGGGGCAGTCTGGGGGGAGGAAATCTGTTACAACGTGCATTAGCTCTCTCACATCCGTCCAGAACCGCCTGATATTTCCACATGACCAAAAGATGTGCAGCAGAGTGCCCATCTCCAACCCACATCTCCAACACAGGGGAGAGGTTGAAGGGTACATTTTATGTAACTTGGCCGGAGTTAGGTACCACCTGGTGAAAATTTTGTAGCTCGCCTCCTGGCTTCTAGAGGAGATGGAAGACTTATGAGAGAACACCAGTATCTTATGCCATTGTTTATCAGTAAATGCCATACCCAGATCCTCCTCCCATTTATCTTTATAGATTTGACACGGGTTTTCAACATCATTTAGGAGGGAGTATGTCAGGGAGAGAGAGCCTTTAACTGTGCCTTCACCCATACAGAGTCTCTCGAAGGGAGAGAGTGGTCTAGAAAAACTTGCCCTTGAACCCTGGGACATAAGGAAATGTTTGAACTGGAGCAAGCTCCAGGCGTCCAGGTCAGGTGCATTGAGGGTTACTTTGAGGTCTGCCAAATCCACCCAGTTCCCACCCGAGACTAAATGCATAGCTCGAAGGGGGAGGCTAGTTCGCCAAGGTATGTATCCCCTTTTGTTCAAGCCCATCGTAAAGTTGGGATTGTCCAGGATAGGCAGCAGTGGGGAGGGCCATGGAGACAAGGATAGTTTGTCCCTGAGGTTCAAGAGTTTTCTGAGGGTCAGTGTAATCATTGTCGCCGCCGTCGACGAGTTCCTAGTGGCTCGCAACGACCACGGCAGGAGGTCCAGTTTAGTACCCATTATCTCCTCTTCCAGTCCCACCCAGCGTTTGTGTGCTGCATGTCTATGCCAATCAATGACCCTTATAAGGATTGCAGCGGTATGATAAAGCCGGGGATTCGGCACAGCCATACCTCCCCTTTCCTTAGGAGCTGTCTGGATAGAATACTTTAGTCTAGGTTTGCGGCCATTCCAAATGAACTGGGCGAAAACCCGGGTGACCTGTTTGAAAAACGAGGAAGGGACAAATCTAGGCATCGTCTGAAATAAATACAGGAGTCGCGGCATAATTGTCATCTTAATTATACAGTTCCTGCCGAACCACGAAAATTGGGGTCTATTCCATCTCTGCAGGTCCTGTTTGATTCTTTCTAAGGCTGGGGGGAAATTGTGAGTAAACATATCACGGGGATTTGGAGTAATTTGTATGCCAAGGTACTTCAGGGAGCGACCAGGCCACTTGAAAGGAAAGTTGCTCTGCAAGGTAGATTTAAGCTGACCCGGGAGAAGAACTCCCAGGGCTTCGCTTTTATCATAGTTGATAGACATATTTGAAACTTCCCCATATAACCTAAACTCTGCCAGAAGGTTGGGAAGTGAGATATGTGGATTTGATAGGTAGAATAAAAGATCGTCCGCATATGCCGCCACCTTAGAGGAAGTCCTCGGGAAGTCCACTCCCTTTTATATCTGGGTTATCTCTTACTATGCAGAGGAATGGCTCTAAGGAGAGAGCGAAAATTAGGGGTGACAGAGGGCAGCCCTGGCGTGTCCCATTATGAATAGTAAAGGGTTCAGAGAGGACACCATTAGCCTTGACCCTCGCCGATGGGCATGAATACAAGGCCAGGATGCGTTTTAGCATTCCATCTGATATACCTATATATCTAAGTGTGCCTTCAATGAGGTCCCAGTCCACCCTATCGAAAGCCTTTTCGGCATCGGTAGAGAGTAAGAGGGTTGGTTCGGACCGGGACCTCACCCAGTGCAGTACATCCAATGTCCTTATGGTGTTGTCCCTGGCCTCTCGGCCAGGGACAAAGCCCACCTGGTCGAGATGGATCAGTTTTGGGAGGAGGGGCGCCAATCTATTTGCCAGCATTTTGGAGAAAAGCTTCAGGTCCACATTTAACAAAGAAATGGGCCTAAAGCTTTTGCAGAGTGCAGGGTCCTTCCCCTCTTTTAGTAGCACCGTGATGTGGGATTCTAGCATATGTGTGGAGAAAGGACCCCCCCCCCGGGGACGGGCCCGTAGTGAGGTTGAAGGCTTTAAGCATGTGCGATGCGATGATGGGGCTAAATTTCTTATAGTATTCTGGTGTAAAGCCGTCTGGCCCGGGTGCTTTGCCCGTTGGTGTCTGTGAGAGGGCTATGTGGAGTTCATCCTCCGATAGAGGTTCCTCCAATAATGTAATATCTTCTGGCGAGAGTCTAGGCATCCGGGAGCGTCTCAAGTATTCCTCCATCTTCCTACGCTTAGCTTCCTTAGAGGGAAGTGTACTTCCCGAATGTAGATTATATAAGTCAGCATAGAAGTCCCTGAACACCCCGGCAATTTCCTCGTATTTATGGTACAAAGTGGAGTGTTTATCTTTAATTTGGGGAATATAATTAGCAGTCTGTTGGGCTTTTAAGGCCTTAGCTAGGATAGAGCCGCATTTATTGCCAAATTCGTAGAAGGTACGTCGGCACCTTAAAGCCGCGTACTTAGCTTTAAAAAATAGCAATGATTTGAGGCGTTCTCTCTCTTTGGTGAGGGAAGACAGAGCTGAAGGGGAGCCCGCCCTCTTGTGCCTCAGCTCTAATTCCCCAATATTAGTTAGTACTTCTGAGAGTTCTTTATCCCGTTCCCTTTTACGTCTAGCTCCCTCCCTAATAAGCAGCCCCCTTGCAAAACATTTGTGGGTTTCCCATACCACCATAGGAGAAGTGTCATGTGCGGCGTTAATCTGGAAGAATTCTTCAATCTCTGCCTTAAGTTTGGAATATATAATTTTATCTTCAATAAGGGAGTTGTTTAGACGGCAGGAAGCAGGACCACGTCTGTTCTCCCCCAGATCTAAGCCCACTGTGACTGGCGCATGGTCAGAAAGATGCATATTCCCAATAGCAGGTGCGACAGAGACTGAGAGTAAGTTATGTGATATGAAAATGTAATCGATTCTCGTGTAAGTATTATGGGGGGTGGAGTAAAAGGTGTAGTCAATTGAGGATGGGTTGTGTAATCTCCACACGTCCACCAATTGCATGGAGCGTAGCAGGGATTTGCATTTACGTAACAATTTATACGAGATCGGGGACTTTTTCGAGGATGAGTCAATTTCAGGGTCCAGAGTGAGATTGAGATCGCCCCCAAGCATAATACTACCTTCGGCAAATGAATTTACCTTGGCTAGGAAAGTCTGAAAGAACTGCACCTGTTGCACATTAGGCGCATAAAAGGAGCCAATGGTAATCTTTTGGGAGTGAATTGTGCCTTTGATGAGATTGAACCTACCCTGTGGGTCTTCGTATTGGTCCACCAGGGTGAAGGGGGTGTCCCTAGAAATCAGGATAGCTGTCCCTTTAGTTTTAGAATCCTGAGGAGCGCTAAAAAAAGCAAGTTTGTAATATCTATTGTAGATTTTGGGCACGGAAGGGCCTTTGAAATGTGTTTCTTGCAAGCAGACCACATTGGCACGTTCTTTATGGCATAGGTGCAACAGTGAAGATCTTTTTTCAGGAACATTTAACCCCCTGGCGTTTAGTGAATATAATCTAAGTGACTGCTGGAATGTAAATGTGTATGTGTTGGCACCTGGGAGGCGCAGACCCAAACCCCGTAGAGACAGTAATAAAGGAAGATAGGAAAGGAAAAGAGAAACACATATAACATATCACAAAGAATAAGCGTGTAAGAAGCCACGCAAAGTGTGTAAGTAACTTACACATGACTGATTAATTACCTAAGCTGGACCAGTTCGGGCCAGCTTTTGTTCTTCTACGAGACGACACCTACTTTCTCGTCTCGTGTCAGTTGGTTGCCCTGGGGTAAGGAAGCCCACCACCGAACAGCGGGTGCCCCCCGGCCCCCGGGAAACCGCATGTAGCAGACACCCACTCTCCAACAGCTACTGTTAGCATACAGTTAACAGCATGGTATGGGAAAGAACCAGCATTCTTATAGAATAAACATATTCTAGCCTATCATAACAATTAAGAGACCTTAAGGCTTATATCTCTCCCCCTGGGTATATCTTGAGCTCCACACTCTAAAGTATCCCCACTCATTATAATCCCTCCCCCAGAACCCGTTGCTAGGAGGTAGAGGTCACATTGTATGAGTGGAAGCGTTAGAATTTGGCCTTCATCCCCAGCAAATCTCCTCAACCCTCCAAAAGATAAGGAAGAAAAGGGGAGAGGCTATCCCCCCCCCCCCCCCCCATCTCAAGACCCCCGTCCGCATCCCCCAAGCCACGCACATCTTCCCCACAGGGGACATAATAACAATGTATAACATCGGATTAATGCATGCTGTGAACATGAAATAGTACATATATTCAGAGATAATAGACAAGTTGCGTGCCGATTATATAAACAGTTGCATGTTGGTGAAGAGGCCTCTCCACTGGGAGGGGGATGCAGCAGTCTATCATCGATCAGAAGAAGGGGGGCTGGGGGGCAGTCCCAACAGGAAAAAATGGGGGGGCAGAAAACAAAAGAAATGAGAGGCTCAGATCCGTAATGGGACAGAGTGTAGCAAACTCTAGGTCTCTGAGGGTGAGCAGTTACAGTCACTCAAGGACGGGTGAGGTATTCACTCTGAGTATATACAGCTCGGGGTGCTAAGAGTGCAGACAGGCCTTAATTAAGGAACGTAGGGAGGATGTTCAGCATAAGGGAAAAAAAAGGCGGCACAAACAACCAAGGGGCAACCTTCAATAGTGAACATTACTCACGGACCAGCCCGACTTATTTGGCTTTCTTCGGCTTCTGCGGGCGATCGGAGTAAACAACATCAGGGTCCCAGTCCGGCAGATCCACAGATGGTATAGAGAGGGCCTGGGAGAAGGAGGTGAGGTCACTTGGATAGCGTAGTACACTGGCCTTGGATCCCCTCTGACCGATCAACTGGAACGGAAATCCCCACCGATACTTTACTCCGGAGTTCTGCATAGCCTGCAGGAGCGGACGGAGAGCGCGGCGCTGGGCTAGTGTGGAAGGAGCCAGGTCCTGGTAGAGGATAACTGTAGAGTCCTCCCACGTCAGAGGGCCCCTGTCTCGTGCAGCGATCATAATGTCCTCCTTGTCTTTATAATTATGGAGGCGGCAAATAACGTCCCGTGGCTGGTCTTGGGCGGAGGGCATAGCCCGGAGGGCTCTGTGTGCCCGGTCAAACTTAATCTTCTGGTCCACGGGGCGGTTAAGCACGCCATTAAAGATGGTGCGTAGGGCGGGCAAGATGGCGTCCGTCTCGACTGATTCGGGCAAGCCGCGGATCCGGATGTTGTTGCGGCGGCCCCTGTTCTGCATGTCCTCCATCTGTGCCCGAAGGGTCTGTGTGGAGATGCGTTGTTTCTCCTTATCTGCCTTAAGGGTGGCGATCTCTGCCCGAAGTTGCGCGATGTCCGCCTCTGTGGAGGATACCCGGTCAGTCAGGCCTGCAATGTCGGAGCGGATCCCAGAGATCTCCGCCCTCGTGGAGGACACAATATGCTCTGTCTGCTCGTCAAGGTCCTGCTTAGTAGGCAGGCTCCTCAGGTATCTCCAGATATCTTCCAGCCCGCTTATAGCTGTGGGGCTTGTGTTAGGTTGTTCAACGGCTGGAGGTGCGGGAGAGGATTCATCCGCCATCTTAGAGGCCTCCGTGCCAGGGACGATCTTCTGAAAGTAGCGGGTTACAGGTCTCTGAGAAGGGGTCTGAGGTGCTCGATCCTTGGCTTTGCTCCTCTTCCCCCTGTCCATGCCACTTTAGCCGGAGAAAGTAGGTGAAAGCGTCTAAAATATAGCTAATACATCATGCGGGCCCGGGAGCTCAGCTACAGCACATCTTCACTCCTCCATTGCCGGCTCCGCCCCCCAGGTTTTTTTTTTTATTACAGGTTTTTTTTAAAAGCCTGTAATTCTTTGCATTTTTAAAATCAATTTTCTCAAAAACTACAAGATATTTTTGAAAAATTATTTTTTTGACTTGTACCCACTATTCTATTCCTTAACATATGTAGCCATTTCGGTGGCAATAGCATGTGTTGGGGCTTTGTTATTAACTGCTAAATTCGGCAAAAAAATTACGTGTAAGTTTACGCAAAATTACGAATGATTACAATTGCAGACAAAATTCATTATGATTTTCCCTGAAATTTCGCATTGCAGTTTTGCATCCTAAATGCGAATTTCAATGCAAAATTACGGCTATTTGACATTTGTGCTCATTGATAGCCGTGTCATCTTACCCTATTCATACACAAGTGCTTGTTGAATATGCTCCCGTGGCCGCGCTCCCATCTGTGTACAAGCACCTCTGTACTGGGCATGTGTGAGTATGGTCTCATGCCCAGCAGAATAAAGCCACTCATGTTCGTCTTTTTCCTCCGTGTGCGAGGGACCTCATGCTAGTGGGCATGAGCAGAGCTTACAGGTCGTGAGGTACAGAGTCGCACACCCTTACCTAACCTATTTTGGTTCCTGGACGTAGAAACTACGTCCAGGAACCATGTGCACTCCCGCGGCCGATCGCGCGCGTGCACACGCGCTCCCGGCCGCGGATCATTAGCCCAGAAATCATTGAATCGGGCCATGGCCCATGGTGCCCGATCGCTGATTCCTCTCCCCCACATAAAAAGCGACAGCTTCTCTTGGAAGCTTCGCTTTTTCTGGCTGTTGCGTCCCCCATGCATCTCTCTAAGCGTGTGTTACGCTTAGAGTGACGTCATGTAAACAAACTCATGGCCGCCATCTTGTGGCCAAAAAGTAAAACCACAACTAAAAGTAAAACAAATAAAACTCAACACACATTTACATTATAAAACTACTGTTTACATCCCACCCTCCCAAAAATACCCAAATAAAATGTTTAATATATATAAAAAAACAAAACTTTACAATAAAAAAAAAACATGTAAATATTTACCTAAGGGTGTAAACTTTTTAAATATCAATGTAAAGATGAAATATTTCTATATTTTTTTTTATTTTAAACTTGTAAATAGTGATAGATGCAAAACGGAAAAAATGCACCTTTATTTTCAAATAAAAAATGTTGTCGCCATACATTGTGATAGGGACATAATTTTAATGGTGTAATAACCGGGACATATGGGCAAATACGAGTTTTAATTATGGTAGCATGTATTATTTTAAAACTATAATGGCTGAAAACTCAGAAATAATGATTTTTTTCCCGTTTTTTTCTTATTCTTCCTGTTAAAATGCATTTACAGTAAAGTGGCTCTTAGCAAAATGTACCCCCCAAAGAAAGCCTAATTGGTGGCGGAAAAAACAAGATATACATCAGTTCATTGTGATAAGTAGTGATAAAGTTATAGGCTAATGAATGGGAGCTGAACATTGCTCAAGTGAAAACGACGGAACGTGAATGGGTTAAAGAGACTCCGTAACAAAAATTGCATCCTGTTTTTTATCATCCTACAAGTTCCAAAAGCTATTCTAATGTGTTCTGGCTGACTGCAGCACTTTCTGCTATCACAGTCTCTGTAATAAATCAATGTATCTTTCCCTTGTCAGACTTGTCAGCCTGTGTCTGGAAGGCTGCCAAGTTCTTCAGTGTTGTGGTTCTGTGACGAATCTCCCCCCTCCAGGCCCCTCTCTGCACACTGCCTGTGTATTATTTAGATTAGAGCAGCTTCTCTCTTCTCTCTTATCTTGTACAAGCTGGATAAATCGTCCTCTGAGCTGGCTGGGCTTTCACATACTGAAGAATTACAGACAAGGGCAAAGCTGTTTGCAGGAGAAAAAAGAGCAGCCTGAAACTTCAGTGCATGAGAACTGCAGGGAGAAAGAAACACTCAAATCATCTCTTGAGATTCAAAAGGAAGGGTGTATACAGCCTGCTTGTGTATGGATGTATTTTCTATGTGTGGACATACTGTACATCAACCTACTTCCTGTTTTGGTGGCCATTTTGTTTGTTTATAAACAAACTTTTTAAAACTGTTTTTAACCACTTTTAATGCGGCGAGGAGCGGCGAAATTGTGACAGAGGGTAATAGGAGATGTCCCCTAACACACTGGTATGTTTACTTTTGTGCGATTTTAACAATACAGATTCTCTTTAAGGTTTACTGGATGCATAACCACAGTAATGAGCCACACTACCGTATCTAAACATCCAAAGTCCAAAGTATGTTAGCACACCAGGCTGCATAGTTTTGCTTTTATTCCATCAACTTGTCAATACTGTAGAGCTGACAATTGTTTCAGGACTGCACAGGGTCCCTTTTATCAAAGCACAGTAAGATAGTAACGGCAGAGCTTACTCGTACATGGCCAGTGTGGATACGCCCATACAGAGAGAAGAACGTGGCCACAAAGAAGGGTCCTGGGTTGCAGGACCTGAGAAGCCTCTGGACCCTCCAGATGCTTCCCACTTTTTCAGTAAGTATCAAAGTCTCACCTCCCCTTTGGTTACAAGTTTCAAGTTTCGCCTTGGCTTCCTTAAAGAGACTCTGACCAGTACTGCAAAGTACTTAAAGAGACTCTGACCAGTACTGCAAAGTACTTAAAGAGACTCTGACCAGTACTGCAAAGTACTTAAAAAGACTCTGACCAGTACTGCAAAGAACTTAAAGAGACTCTGACCAGTACTGCAAAGTACTTAAAAAGACTCTGACCAGTACTGCAAAGTACTTAAAGAGAAACCGTGACCAAGAATTGAACTTCATTCCAATCAGTAGCTGATACCCCATTTTACATGTGAAATATATGCCATTTTACAGACAGATCATCAGGAAGCTCTGTATGGCTGATATTGTGATGGAACCCCTCCCACAGGAAACAGTGAGGACCATGGTCCTGGCAGTTTCCTGTCTGCGAGCCTCGTATAGTGGGAAAAACTGTTTCCAGCTGTTTCCAACTGCCCAAAAATAGTTTTCGTTCTATTACAATTTAAAAATTGTGGTGGCCATCTTGGCTATGTTATAACTTCCGGATCACCCCTGTCTTCTTTGTTATGGAATTGCATCACTGAATGAAGCAGGAAGAGGAAGTGAGCCGCATGGCCATTGAACAAGTGAAGGAAGCAGGAAGAGGAAGTTACATGCATGGCCATTGCAAGAGGCTCCTCCAGAGGGGTCATAGCCCGACTTTGTATGAAGTTGTCTGGGCCAATGCATTTTATAGCGGCAATTCCAGGGGGAGTTTGGATAAAACAAGTGGCTGGTAAGTGTGCTGACACACTCAATTGTTCGTGGGTATGCTTAAAGGCATACCCATGAGAGGTGCTCGGAGTCCCTTTAAATGTCATTGCAGACATATATGCCAATAATGTGTATTTTAAGATGAGATAAAAATACTTAAAGATGCACGGATGACTCTGAGCAACATGCACTGACACATAGTAATTTGCTGTGTGATTGGCAGTCACGTCATTGTGAAATCTGTTTAGAAAACAAAGCAAGGAAAGTGCAGAGTATAATTTTAACACTTCCCTGGCTGATTACTAGGAAGCAGGAAATTTGGGCGCCTGTGGCTCATGGACAATTTGGGCCCCCATCGCCGCTATTTGGTGCCCAAAGCAGAAATATGGGCACGTTATAGTTATAGTTTTTGAATTTTTTTCTGTTCTGTATTTACAAAATTTTTCTTTTTAAAAATTATTGTTTTGAAAATGATAAGGTTAGGAAGGAGGGTTTTAGGGTTAGGCGTCAAGAAGGGGGCTTTTAGGGCCCGTTTCCACTTGTGCGGTGGGGATCGCCATGGAAAAAATGTGCATGCGGATGCGAATTTCGCATGCGGTGTATGCAAATTCGCATACGATTTCGCATGGATGACAATGTATGCGAATTTAACCATGCCAATGCCTGTGTGTTTTTCCATTGTTTATATGCAAAATCGTATGCGAATTCGCATGAAAATTCGCATACCAAAACCACATCCGATTTTCCTATTAAATACATTATATGCGAATCGCATAGCGGTATGCGGTATGCAAATTCTTATGCCTCTGCCGTGCAGATTTTTTCTGCACAGAAAAATGTTCAGAAATCCTGACAGGTGGAAACAATCCCATCCACTTGCATTGTCTATGCGAATCTGCATGCAGGAAACGCATGCAGATTCGCTGTAGTGGAAACGGGCCCTTAGGATTAGGCATCAGAAAGGGGCATTTTAGGGTCAGCCGTCAGGGAGAGAATCTTTAATAAAAATGAAGTGTCCCTGGGGCTACTTATCTCGGGAGGCGGAAGCCTCTGGATCCTAATGAGGATTCCCCCGCTGTCTGCATTAGCTCCGATCCAGGGACCCCCAGAGAGCGCAGATGGCAATATTTACCATTTGGATCCAGCGTTGGCGCAGTACCATCTTCCAGCACCAGCAGACATAGCCAAGCCCGCTTGGGTCCGCTCAACAGCGCAGGGGGGAAGATGGTACTGCACCAGCGCTGGATCCAAAAGCTAAATATAGCCGTGTTCTACCGGCGCTACTGCGGCTGCGCGCTTCCACCGACAAGCTGGTTGGCGGATTTTCGAGGGAGCCAGCGCTGGATTTGGGGTTCCGGCAGAGGACAGCGGAGGCTTCATTAAGATGCAGAGGGTAGCCCCTTCCCAAGGGGAAGTAACCCCCAGGGGCACTTTATTAATTACAGGTTCTCTTTAACTACTTTATTACCGAGGTGATTGAAATCTCCCTCATGTTTTGGTGGGCTCCTGGCTGGCCCGACGTAGATTTCAATCACCATCCGCAGCGCGCATTCGCTGTTTCCGTGGCTCCCCGCCGATTGCGCCGCTCAAACCCGACATGTCTCGCCCCATCTCACAGGCTCTATGACGGCAGAGCCATGTGAGCCGGTCAGGAGCCGCTTTCATTGGCTCCTGGCCGTGTCTATCAATGTAAGCTGCTCCCATTGGCGTACATTTATAGACAGGGTCAGGAGCCAATGAAAGCTAGAGATGGCAGAGTCTATGTCCTGGGGTCCCGACGTGCAGCGCTGATGGCGGTTGCGGCGGGTACGCACGGCGATTCGTCGGGATTCCGTCGTTCTTGTACCAGCGGTCTCTGGCAGGGACTGCTGGTACTTAAAAGGAAGATCTGCGCAGACTATAAAAAACAAACTGCACTTACCTGGGGCTTCTTCCAGCTCCTGGCAGTCGATCGGTACCCTCACCGCAGCACCTCTCCCTCCCGGCGTCCAGCGATGAAGAAGCCGACCTCGCCAGGTCGGCTTCCGGGTCGGCTTCATGTGCGCTCCACGGCGCGGGTCACGTGGTGTAAGTGACGTCATCTGGTCTCTACTGCGCAGGCGAATACGTCCCTACACCACATGACCCCCCCGCCGTGGAGCACACAGAAGCTGGACGCCGGGAGGGAGAGGAGCTGCTGCGAGGGCACCGATCCACTGCCAGGAGTTGGAAGAAGCCCCAGGTAAGTGCAGTTTGTTTTTTATAGTCTTCCCTTTAAGTGGTTAAGGTTAGGCATCAGAGGGGGAGGGTTCTGAGTGAGAGTAGGGTTAGGTTTAGTTGTAGAAAACAATCGGTAACAATAACCAGTGTTTTACTATCGTTATAACCACCTTGAATATTTTCTTCCTTTCCATTTGGAGCCCAATTCACAATGGTATTTATCATTTAGACTTACTGTATATCGGCTTCACCCAGCGCCCATTTTTCCTTGCCCCTGTATTTCATGCACAGGATTGCTAATGGTACTCTCTGAATTCTACAAGATATAATATGATGGTAGGCAGGACCAAACGCTGGTCTCCTCTGGCGTGTAACCCCTCGGGACCACTCGCTGGTCACTGTGCAATCCAATTTGTCGCAATAAAACTGAAGGTCAATAATCAATAGAGTTCATCACCTGAGCAGGATGAGGTTAGAGCTTTATTGCTGTGCAACACAATTGTTATCGATCTCAATAACTCTCATGCAATGAAGGGACATGCTACCAGCTCATTCCATTAATAGTTTACAACCAGCCACACTCTGCATGATGCTTGTAGGAGTCCAGGGACCAAAGGCATGTGTGTCACTTAAAGGTTCCGCAATCAAGAAATGAATGCAAAAATGTACGTGCGTGTTTAAGGTGCAAGTTTCAGTTTTCATTTTTTCATCCCTGAGTATTTATCTGTTAGATCAGTGCAATCGGTAAAGTGAAAGTGACGCTTAGGGCCTGTTCATACTTGCTGCGTTTGTAGAACGCGTATAAATTTAAAGAAACGCAAGTTGAAAAACGCATGCGTTTTTCTTGCGTTTGAATGCGTTTTCTATTGCGTTTTGCACAAACACGTGACCCAGGGGGAAAAAAAGAATCATGGGAACCGCAGAGGAAAACGGACGCTAAAAACGCAATAGTACACGTTTTTGATACGCGTCCATAGACTTTCCTTGCGTCCGTCTCTATGCGTATCGCACAGAACTGCGTGCAGCAATGCGGATGAGAAACGTATGCGTCTCATACGCATACATGTGAACTACCCCATTAAAAAGCATTACGAGCCGTTTCTATGCGTTTTTGGTACCAGTACGCGTTCCCTGAAAACGGCTAGGAACGCATATAGTCTGAACAGGCCCTTAGACCTGGGCGCGCTAGAAATTGCAAATTGCCCTCAAAACTGCAGGAGATTTCCTGAGCGATTTTTGGGAATAAGATTTCGGCTCCTGCATTCCCTGAATGAAATCTCTCCAAACATGCGGCGATGGATATTTTTTAGGCAAATCGCAATTGCGTCTGTGCAATCACTGTCATCGGTTTTCACTGTCCTAATTGCCAGCGATTTCTAGAAAGCAGCTCTAGTGGCCCCGGGCCTAAAATGGACCTGAACTCTTGCACAGGACATAAGGAAAACATACAGAAATGCACCCTGTATTTAAAATAACTTTTTAGCATTTTTCAGTTTAAAAAGTATCGAAAAGTAGTTTAAAAACTGCTATCAAAATTATTTTTAGTATTTTTTAAAATGCAGTTTATTTACAAGTTGTGAAAAAAATCACCTAGGTGAATTGCATATGGGCCATAGATAGATAGATAGATAGATAGATAGATAGATAGATAGATAGATAGATAGATAGATAGATAGATAGACAAAAGTAAACAAGCATTAAAGGGGAACTCCAGCCTAAACAAACATACTGTCATTAAGTTACATTAGTTATGTTAATTAGAATAGATAGGTATTATAATCTCTTACCCACCCTGTTTTAAAAGAACAGGCAAATGTTTGTGATTTCATGGAGCAGCCATCTTTTTCATGGGGGCAGCCATCTTTTTGGTTGAAAGGAGGTGACAGGGAGCATGAGACACAGTTCCGACTGCACTGTGTCCTGATTTGAAGCCTAGCGCGCGCTGCTGGGAGGCAGCAGCTGTGCGCTAGGCTTCAAATCTCAAATTCAAAAAAAAAAAAAATTGCACCAAAACAGCAGAACGAGAAAGACAACATCAGGAATCCCCATCATGCTTTGCACCGCATCAGGGGGAAAATGCCCGGGCAGTTTTCTGCTGTGCAGCTAAAAATGAGGCTTGGGTAAGAAAAGCAAAGTTCTGATGCTGTGAAACTGTTCAAGAAACATCAAGCCTTATCAGTGCTGCTGAGTAGATTTTTAGTCTGGAGGTTCACTTTAAAGGCGCATATGCAATTAATTTTTTCTCCTGAGTTTTCTCCTGGGAGATAATTGTTCATCTTCTATCTAAAATAACCTTTTAGCACTTTGTAATTGAAAAATAATCAAAAAGAAGGTGAAAAATTACTATCAAAATTATACTGAGTATTTTTCTTGGTTACTGGTGGTTTAAAGGGAATCTGAAGTGAAATAAATAAACTGATGATATGATGATTTGTATGTGTAGTACTGCTAGAAAATAGAACATTAGCAGCAGAGATAGGAGTCTATTGTTTCCGGTACAGGAAGAGTTAAGAAACTGCAGTTATCTATGCAAAACAGCTTCACTGATCTTTCTGACTTTCAAAGTCGCAGAGAGCTCTGTCTTCTGAAGCTTATTATCTAAAGTGTCTGTCACTGTATTTTGTTTTTTTTCTGCAGAGGACAGTTCAAAAGGTCATTAGCCTGCTCTGTAAAATCATTTAGAATGCTGAGTAGTGTGTAAACTGCAAATATTAGAGAATGATGCAATGTTATAAAAAAAAAACTATATAACTGAAAATAAAAATATGAGACTATAACTATTTCCTTTGCTAGTAATGCTCTATTAATTATCCATACTACAAGTACAATTAATTACATCATAAGTTCTTTTTGCTTTAGTGTCACTTTAAAGGCATTTTATTGACAATTGTGAAAATATCACCTAGTTGAAAACTCAGCAGAAAAAGTGAATTGCCTACGGGCCCGAGTGTCTTCATTTGGAAAGGGTTGGGCTGTATGAAAACAGCAGCAATATGATCCAGATGTTTTAGGTACGCACTGTAAGTAACGCGCTGTACAAGGATGAATCTCTTTCCATTATTGCTCACCCAGACTCGGGCCATCATTCAGCAGGCCTCTGTGTGTACAGCTTGGGTTGGATGTCAGCATCACCACGTTTTTATTGCCGAGCCCAAATCTGACTAAACAAACTTTTTGGGGGTCTTGGAACGTGTTTGCGTGTCTCGCTGAAAGAACAACATGCGTGATTTGCCATAAATCCTGAGCCGCCCATCTGTAATAACAGGTGAGTCACGGCAGCGTGATACTGAGTGTTATTTTTCATCGGAAATTCAATTCGCGGAAATCATAACCGGTCACATGAGCCCTTTTCCCGTTAGGATGAAATATTGCCTTCTCTCCAACAACACCTCTTATCTTTTGTAGCATTGCTTCCCTCCAAAAAGAAGATTAGTAGCGCGTCTCCATATATGTCGTGTAAGCACAATTCACATCTGGACTCGGCCAAAATGTTAGCGGGCTGTGAGCTGGTGAAGCCAGTCAGGAGAGTGGTTAGGGGGGCATAGTGCCCCGAAACTGTTCACTATTCCCCGTTTGGCATCGGCAACATTTTGTGTGTGCATGAAACCAAGATGAAGGGTGAGACTAGATGGGGCAGTGACTCCTATTGGCTGCAGCAGGAACACCAGAGTGACCCGATGAGGGAAGAGTTAAGCCCAGTCACTGCCGCTGTGCTGATCTGTAGGTCTGTATGATAAAGTATAACCCCAGGGGAACACAGGAGGGGGTCCTGGTGAAGGAGGAGGAAGGAACAAGTCCAAGCCTGTCCTCCCCACCGCCCCTCCCATCCAGTCATGGGGGCTGCAACCCCATAGTTACACCGGTGCTGGGAGGTTAGGGGTAGGCACTAGGAACAGGTTCTTGTTAAGTGGGAGGGTAGGGTTAGACATCAGGAAGGACATGATATAAATTAAAGGATTTCCAAGTTGAGACATATGTAGTAAACAGTGTACATACTTGTATAGGTATTGTCATCCAGATGAAGACTTTGTCCCCCGTTTAGTCCTGCACTGCTCAGTTCATTTGTAATTCCCCAGACTAGGCCCCGAACTACCTCAGGTTGGGACCTTTGAGCCGAATCTAGTACTGACCACACATTCGCTGTTTGCGCCATCTGCGTCATGCACATGGGCATACGGTTCCCAAAGGACACGGTGGGCACACTCCCCACAGCCTCCTTACTGCGGTGCTTGCACTCACAGCACTGGCAATAGTGCATGTGAGGCTGTGCCCTACTGGAACATGACATAGAGGGTGCGAACAGCGCATGCATGGCCAGTACTGGATCCAATTCAAAGGTCCCGACCTGAGGTAGATTGAGGCCTAGTTCGGGGGGAATTACAAATAAACTGAGCAGGGCGGGACCGAACAAGGGACGGAGTCCTCATCTGGATGACAATACCTATACAAGTACGTACACTGTTTACTACACTTGTCTCACCTCTGAATTCCTTTAAGAGGGGAAGATTAGGCATAGGCATCAGGAAGGGAGGGCGAGATGGGTTGGTTTAAGTATCAGAAGGCATTCAAGTTAAAAAATGGTTGGTTATGGTCAGGCCTCTTGGTTAAGTGTAGATTATTGATGTGGCAGTAGCACCAAAACTCGTGTAAAATCAACGGGCTCTGTTTTCAAAAATACACATTCTAATCTTCCGTGTTCCTCCTGTCCTAACAGGTTCACTTTGTGTGACGGGCGAAAATGGTAGTTGGTATTGCAGAATAAGATGTAGCACTTAATTATTCAGGTCAGAATATAACTGCTGTTCCGCTATAGGAGTGATTGGATCGTTCAGACGCGAGATAAGACGTTGTATGCTAGCGGGGCCTGATACAAGGAGACAGAAGCTATTCAGTGGAATGAGATTTAATTAAGTTGGAAATGTATCACTGAAGGTATGCCCCGGAATGAATTATGAAGGAGATACTTGATGTGAAATGAAGAGCTGAAGAAGACATTTGCTACGAGAAGGTCTTCGGGAGAAGAAAGTCTGCACTTACCACTGAATGGGGCCACACTACGGATTTCACTAAGTGCCTCCACAGACATTTAAGAGGAACTTTACGGAATATAACGTAACAGAATTGCTTATTTTCAATATACGCTTATAAATTACGGTATGTAGTCAATGTTTTCCTACTGTAAAAAGCTTACCTCACCTGGATTTACATTCGTAAAGGAAACCTGGGGGGGGGAGGCATTTCTAGGCTGCCATATTTTTTTCCCTTTAAAGTGACCCTGAACAAAACAAAAACATTCCATACTGAACTTACCTGGGGCTTCCTCCAGCGCTCCTTCCCTCCGTAGTCCGTGAGGTCCCTCTGCCTCCTCTGGGCTCCCTCAGTTCTCCTGCTGGTGGCTCTGTTGGCCGGGACGCATGCTAAACCGCAATGCATGGCCCGTCCACGCGCCTATCTCACTCCTGTGCCCATCACTGTGAGCGTTCTGCGCATGGGCAGTTCATTCTTTCGAGAGCTGCGCATGTGCAGAGCACTCACAACAACGAGAGCACGAGCAAGATGCACAGTGCGAACGTATAGTAGTATGGACCCGCTCGGACTTCAAAAGCCAAGCCCGATCGGCAGTAGCATAACTACAATTCATAGGGCCCCCAAGTAAAACTTTGATGGGTTTCCCTCCAGTGTTCCCGTGTCTCTCTTTGTTGCCCCTAATGTCCTTGGGGCCCATCTCACAAAATTCAGAAAAAACAAGTGTGGCCACAAAAACACCTGATCTGAAGTATAGTCCGCTGTATCGGAAGAAAGGAAGGTTAATAGAAGGTTATTGCCTCCCACAGCTCTGGGCTGCCCTATGATTTCAGGGGCTGCTTCTCTTTAGTTACACCCTTGCCGACTGGGTCCATGCTGCTGTGCAGGCATAAGCCGGAGACAATGGTCGGCAAGCAGCTTTTCAGAGGGGACAGCGGAGAAAGTCTTCTCCTTCCTGAGGTAAGTAGCTGTTTTTCTCCCTCCCCCAATCTCTCAAATTTACTTTAACAACTTGCCGACCACTCCATGCCAATTGGCGTGAAGTTCTGGGGTCGTATAAAAAAATAAACAAACATGCCAGCCGCGATCAGAGCCCACCAGCAGAAATCTCTGTTGGTGGGCAGAAAAGAGGGGGGGGGGGGGAATCACTTGTGTGCTTAGTTGTACGGCCCTGCAGTGAGCCCTTGAAGCTTTAGTGGCCTGATTTGTAAAAAAAAATGCCTGGTAACTAGGGGGGTGTAAGCTTACAGTTCTGAAGTGGTTAAACAATACCAGTTGCCTGGCAGTTCTGCTGATATCATCATACATCAGTAGTGTCTGAATCACACCACTAAGCAGCAGTATTTTTCTGGTTATGTGTGTGCCTATTGGCCTGTAGTGGAAATGAGCCCTAAGTCTATTGTGGGCTTGGCTAGCTGCTGGTCAGGCCTTGTACATGATGGTTTTGAACTGCACTTGCAGAACTTATTAATGCTATACAACTGCTAAACACAACCGCCTGTTTGACCTGAAGAGCTAAAGAAGACATTTGCTACAAGAAGGTCTTTGGCGGGTGAATCATTTCTTATCGCTGCAGTAATCATCAATAGGGAAAAATTGATAATGCCCAGTAATGGCCGTATTATTGCTAGCCAATTTGATCAGATTAATACAGGGGTGTCAAACTCAAATACAAAGTACACCAAAATTGTATACCGGGACCTAGTTGTGGGGTAACCTCAATATCTACTGGTCACCTTCCTCCCTTATAAAGTTTCCAGGTGGCCCCCCTCCCTCCCCTATAGAGTTCCCTGGTGTCTAGTGCTTTCCCCCTCCCTCCCCCATATGGTTTTTCTGGTGATCTAGGGCTTCACCTCCAATATAGCTTCCCTGGTGGTCTAGAGTCGGCCAAACATAATGCAATAAAGTGAGAAAACCACTTGAGGGCCAAATTGAATGGTCCTGAGGCCCAGATTTGGCCTGCAGAACGAGTTCGACATGTATATCCATTAATAGAATCAGTCAGTTTTTTTGGATCAATCCCATTGGCTTAGTGGTAATTGTTCCGGTAATGGGCATGACCAATCGTTTCCGATTGGTTACCATGGCAATTCGAAACCATCAATCGGCTGCAGAATTGTACTATTAATGGATACCTTAAGACATGAGATGCTGGCAGAGCAACGTGGAGATAAGTTGCGGACGGTAAACAATTCAAAAGGAAATTTTATTATTTACAAATGAAAATGTATGCCAAATGTAATTTTCATGGCAGCCTGCATGTTGTAATTTTTTTCTGAAGCTGACCTTATCCTTTAAAGCAAACCCGAACTGAAAATGCAAAGTCAAAATAAACATACGCAGGTCATACTTACCTCCCGTGTAGTGTTGGGCGAACATCTAGATGTTCGGGTTCGGGCCGAACAGGCCGAACATGGCCGCGATGTTCGGGTGTTCGACCCGAACTCCGAACATAATGGAAGTCAATGGGGACCCGAACTTTTGTGGTTTGTAAAGCCTCCTTACATGCTACATACCCCAAATTTACAGGGTATGTGCACCTTGGGAGTGGGTACAAGAGGAAAAAAAATTTAGCAAAAAGAGCTTATAGTTTTTGAGAAAATCGATTTTAAAGTTTCAAAGGGAAAACTGTCTTTTAAATGCGGGAAATGTCTGTTTTCTTTGCACAGGTAACATGCTTTTTGTCGGCATGCAGTCATAAATGTAATACATATAAGAGGTTCCAGGAAAAGGGACCGGTAATGCTAACCCAGCAGCAGCACACGTGATGGAACAGGAGGAGGGTGGCGCAGGAGGAGAAGGCCACGCTTTGAGACACAACAACCCAGGCCTTGCATGAGGACAAGAAGCGTGCGGATAGCATGCTTTGTACCACCATGCAGTCATAAATGTAATAAAGATAAGTGGTTCAATAAACAGGGACCACGCGGCAACGCTAACCCAGCAGCAGCACACGTGATGGAACAGGAGGAGGCGCAGGAGGAGAAGGCCACGCTTTGTGAGACACAACAACCCAGGCCTTGCATGAGGACAAAAAGCGTGCGGATAGCATGCTTTGTACCGCCATGTAGTCATAAATGTAATAAAGATAAGAGGTTCAATAAACAGGGACCACGCGGCAACGCTAACCCAGCAGCAGCAGCAGCAGCAGCACACGTGATGGAACAGGAGGAGGCGCAGGAGGAGAAGGCCACGCTTTGTGAGACACAACAACCCAGGCCTTGCATGAGGACAAAAAGCGTGCGGATAGCATGCTTTGTACCGCCATGTAGTCATAAATGTAATAAAGATAAGAGGTTCCATAAACAGGGACCGGAAACGCTAAACGATCCCAGATGTTCATCGGTCATGTTACTTGGTTGGGGTCCAGGAGTGTTGCGTAGTCGTTTCCAATCCAGGATTGATTCATTTTAATTTGAGTCAGACGGTCTGCATTTTCTGTGGAGAGGCGGATACGCCGATCTGTGATGATGCCTCCGGCAGCACTGAAACAGCGTTCCGACATAACGCTGGCTGCCGGGCAAGCCAGCACCTCTATTGCGTACATTGCCAGTTCGTGCCAGGTGTCTAGCTTCATGCCCGGTTTCAGGTCCAGCGGTGCCAGCCACAAATCCGTCTGTTCCTTTATTCCCCTCCAAATTTCCTCCCCTGTGTGCTGCTTATCCCCAAGGCAGATCAGCTTCAGCAACGCTTGCTGACGCATGCCAACAGCTGTGCTGCACTGCTTCCACGATCCTACTGCTGCTGGTGCTGGGTTAGCATTTCCGGATGAGGTACAGCTTTGAGATGCGTTGGAGGAGAAGGAGTCAGAGAGGTAGGTGCTGCTGTTGTTATCCAGCTGTTTGCGGCGTGGGCAACACCCGCGCCGTAGCAGGTGAGGAATCGCTGCCAGGCTCCACAAGGTTCACCCAGTGCGCGGTAAGGGAGATGTATCGACCCTGGCCGAACGCACTCGTCCAGGTGTCAGTGGTGAGGTGAACCTTGCAGGCAACGGCATTCTTCAAGCTTCGGGTTATTTAGCTGACCACGTGCTCATGCAACTCAGGCACTGCAGAGCGCGCAAAGTGGTAGCGGCTGGGAACCACGTAACGTGGGATGGCCACTGACATCATGCCCTTGAAGCTGTTTGTCTCCACCACTCGATATGGCAGCATTTCGCAGGCCAGAAGCTTGGCTATGCTGGCTGGCTGTTACTGCCACGGCCCGGGGGTCATTTGCTGGCAATTTCCTCTTGTGCTCAAACATCTCAGAGACAGACAACTCAACCGTAGCGCTGCACACCGAAGGGCTGTTGGTTGTTGTGTTTGATGAACACTGGGAGACCTCAAGAGCACTAGTCCGGAAAGTGACAGTGTCAGCATCGTCTGATGTTTGTGAATGTTGTGAACCACGCAATGGCTGGGCTACTGCTGCTGCTGAGGCGGGTCTGGTGGTGAGTCTGGTGAACCCAAGGGAGGCAGTGTTGCTGGTGGTACCCTGTCCTGCCGCGTTTGCCCACAGAGTGGGATGTTTGGATAGAATGTGGCGGCTCATGCTGGTGGTGGAGAGGTTGTTAATACTTTTCCCCCTGCTCAGGCGGGTCTTGCACACCTTGCAAATCGCCATGGTAACATCCTCAGTGCAGTCTTCAAAGAAAGCCCAGACTTTAACTGGCTGAGGACTCGGACCTCGTGCGTGATGTGCTGGTGCTGCTTAACCCACTGCTGGACGCTTGAGAGGTCATCCAAGTAATTATCTGGTCCTGTTCTTTTGGATCTGTGAGGGTTGTTGTCCTGGACAACATGGGCAGTATTGAGTGGGTTTTCTTGGGTGCTCCCCTGTGGCCTGTACGTGAACCGTCAGGGGAAACACCTCTTCCCTTGCCCCTCCCTCTTTCACCGGATTTCTTCCTCATTTCACTTATCCTTAAAGTACACGCTGAATGGCAGCAGTACAGTGGCAGTACAGAAATGCTATACAGTGGTGGGTGAGCGGTGTACCACTATTGTCAGCAGTGACACAGAGCACAATGCTATACAGTGGCGGGTGAGCGGTGTACTACTGTTCCCAGCAGACACAGAGTGGAAGTAAACACAATGCTATATAGTGTGGCTGAGCCGTGTACACAGAGTGGCATTAAACACAATGCTATATAGTCTGCTATATAGTCACCCCGAACAGGGTGATGTTCTGCAGAACCCAAACAGTGGCAAACACTGTTCGCCCAACACTACTGGGAGGGAACGCAGATTTTAGTACCTAAACACACGATACAACATGTTTTCCGGGGTCGGACTCTGAGGCACATACAGATGGTCCCGATCATCATCCTCATCATACAACTCTTCTCCTGAGTCTGACCCACCCACCACCTCTGCCACCCCAACATCCCCAGACACAGACCCCTCATCGTCCTCAACATTAACTTGGGATGCTGGCCTGAGCCAGACCTCCTCCTCCACATCAGGCCCCATCATCTCCTCAATGGCAGCCCTCATTAATCGCTCTGGCGACGGACTGATGGACACAACGTTCTCCTCCGGGGAGGGCTGCTGCTGACCACTGGCTGCTGGGGTGGATGTTATAGCTTGCGTGGGGCGTTGGCTGTTGCTGTTGTTGGGAGTGCTGCTCACAGCGGAGGTCTCTGGGGAACTCATGTTGAGCTCATATAGTGGTTGACGGTGAGTGGAGTATTACTGATCCCAGCAATATACACACTGACTGGCAGAGTACGCAATGCTATATAGTGTGGCTGAGCGGTGTACACAGAGTGGCAGTAAACACAATGCTATATAGTCTGGCTGAGCGAGCGGTGTACTACTGTTCCCAGCAGAATCAGAGTGGCAGTAAACAATGGTATATAGTCTGGCTGAGCGGTGTACACAGAGTGTCAGTAAACAATGGTATATAGTCTGGCTGAGCGAGCGGTGTACTACTGTTCCCAGCAGAATCAGAGTGGCAGTAAACAATGGTATATAGTCTGGCTGAGCGAGCGGTGTACTACTGTTCCCAGCAGAATCAGAGTGGCAGTAAACAATGGTATATAGTCTGGCTGAGCGGTGTACACAGAGTGTCAGTAAACAATGGTATATAGTCTGGCTGAGCGAGCGGTGTACTACTGTTCCCAGCAGAATCAGAGTGGCAGTAAACAATGGTATATAGTCTGGCTGAGCGGTGTACACAGAGTGTCAGTAAACAATGGTATATAGTCTGGCTGAGCGGTGTACACACAATGCTATATAGTCTGCTATATAGTGTCAGTAAACAATGGTATATAGTCTGGCTGAGCGAGCGGTGTACTACTGTTCCCAGCAGAATCAGAGTGGCAGTAAACAATGGTATATAGTCTGGCTGAGCGGTGTATACAGAGTTTCAGTAAACAATGGTATATAGTCTGGCTGAGCGGTGTACACAGAGTGTCAGTAAACAATGGTATATAGTCTGGCTGAGCGGTGTACACAGAGTGGCAGTAAACACAATGCTATATAGTCTGGCTGAGCGAGCGGTGTACTACTGTTCCCAGCAGAATCAGAGTGGCAGTAAACAATGGTATATAGTCTGGCTGAGCGGTGTACACAGAGTGTCAGTAAACAATGGTATATAGTCTGGCTGAGCGGTGTACACAGAGTGTCAGTAAACAATGGTATATAGTCTGGCTGAGCGGTGTACACAGAGTGGCAGTAAACACAATGCTATATACTCTGGCTGAGCGAGCGGTGTACTACTGTTCCCAGCAGACACAGAACAGTAAACAGAATGCTATATAGTGTGGCTGAGCGAGCGGTGTACCACTATTCCCAGCAGACACAGAACAGTAAACAGAATGCTATATAGTGTGGCTGAGCGAGCGGTGTACCACTATTCCCAGCAGACACAGAACAGTAAACAGAATGCTATATAGTGTGGCTGAGCGAGCGGTGTACCACTATTCCAAACAGACACAGAACAGTGAACAGAATGCTATATAGTGTGGCTGAGCGAGCGGTGTACCACTATTCCCAGCAGACACAGAGTGGCAGTAAACAGAATGCTATATAGTGTGGCTGAGCGAGGTACACAGAGTGGCAGTAAACAGAATGCTATATAGTGTGGCTGAGCAAGCGGTGTACTACTATTCCCAGCAGACACAGAGTGGCAGTAAACAGAATGCTATATAGTGTGGCTGAGCGAGGTACACAGAGTGGCAGTAAACAGAATGCTATATAGTGTGGCTGAGCAAGCGGTGTACTACTGTTCCCAGCAGTGACACAATGACAGGGGGGACCCTGGCTAGCGTGGCTGGAGCGCGAACTACCCTGCCTGCCTACCCAAAGCTAAACCCACAGACAAATGGCGGAGATATGACGTGGTTCGGGTATTTATTTACCCGAACCACGTGACCGTTCGGCCAATCAGAGCGCGTTCGGGTCCGAACCACGTGACCCGTTCGGCCAATCACAGCGCTAGCCGAACGTTCGGGGAACGTTCGGCCATGCGCTCTTAGTTCGGCCATGTGGCCGAACGGTTTGGCCGAGCACCGTCAGGTGTTCGGCCGAACTCGAACATCACCCGAACAGGGTGATGTTCTGCAGAACCCGAACAGTGGCGAACACTGTTCGCCCAACACTACTCCCGTGTAGTCTACTCATCAAGCTCTTTCTTCTCTCCTGCTTCCTGTTTGTCCACTGTGATCAATGGAATTCTCCATCCTCCATTTTGTAAATAGCCATTACCCCATAACCGCTTCTTGGTCAGCACACTGTTAAACTATAATATCGCCCACTGGAGCCATAGAGAAACATGGACATTACCATGCTCATCAGTTGTCTGTTCAGTTATAACTGACATATAACTGACAGCAACAGATATATTTCAGTTCTGACAAAATCTTGTCAGAACTGGAAGGAATCATTGTTAGAAGAAAATGGCGGGCTTCTGAGAGGAAATGATGGCAAGGTAACTATGTAATGTTCCTTTTCAGGTATATCATGTGTTTATTTTAAATTAGTTCAGGTTTCCTTCAAGCCGTGTTTAGAACCACATTGGGTCTTTGCTATAGTTTTGGTGTGTCCATGTTCCAGGAGCGTCTTGTAGATGGTGACCTCCTGTGTCCCCCATGTGTCTTCCTGTGTCCCATTCTGTCCCCAGGTGTCCCTTTCTGTCAACAGGTCTCCCCCCTCAACACTTCTCCCTCTAGCGTTGGCTTGTACTGATGACGCAATCAGTACAAGCCGTTCACTAGAGGGAAAGTGCGGTGGAGAAGAGGTCGGCTATCCCTGTGCACTGCTGGAGAGGTAAGATACAGCTGCCGCTACACTCTATACATTTACACAGGGAGCGGGGACACAAGGGAAGTGTATCGTAGACACTGGGGAGCGTAACCGGAGGTGCAGGACAGAGCGGGCACACAGGGGACAGAAGGCAAGGGAATCCCTGACGTGGTGACTGGTCGCCGGTTCATATCGGCGGGCATTTGTGAGTCAGGGATTCCCTGCCTTTGTCATATAAGACGCAGGGACTTTTTCTCCCCCTTTTTTTACCCTGATGTGATCATTATTATATGAGTTATACAGTATAACTCGCTTTTTGACACTGGACCCACACTCCTTGCAGTGTTTAAATGTTTTTAAAGGGACAAGTCCCAAATAAATATTGTTTATACTTGGACAATTTTTGTGGATATTACCTCTTTGCTATATGGAAGGCTATCTAAGGGCGTCATGTGAAATTGGGAGGCTCGCATTGTCAGAGAATCCAGTATAATCTGTAACCAGCGGAGAAAGCAAACACCTGTATCTGTGCAATGATGAGCAGCAGAGCAGCCGATCAGACTCCTCCTTCTCTCTGATAAGACGGATAAAAGCTGCTATAAATAAATCAAGCATTTCATTATTCCGCGATGATAAAAGAGTATATAACAGATGATGGCAGGTATGGGATATATCACTAGAGAGGCGGATTTGCACATAGCGTGCAGAGAAAGGAAAACAGAGAGCTCTAATCCTCCGGGAATACAGCCTGCATTTTATATGACATGCTAGGATCGTTTCATATCACAGCAATGCAATGCAAGCTCATGGTGAACCAGAACTCATTGGAGTGTGTGAGGGACTACAATGGTCCTAAAAGCCCCCTTACTAAAATACTAAGGAAAACAAAAGTTTGCTTTCTTAAAACAGAAAGAATTTGCGATAATTCAGGTTGGAGTGAGCTTGAGATGTCTCCCAGGGCATCACTGCTGAATATATGCAAATTAACCATTGTTACCCTTAGAAGCTAAACACACCTCCAGAACCGCTGGAATGCAATGATGTGTCAGCTTGTTAATTTGTACAGAGCCATAATAATCCAACATGCATACAGACTGTTTCAGATTGTGTGATCCTCATCAGTGCATGGCATGGATTAATTTGGCTCTATGGAGTAGGGCTTGTAACACCGAGAGGTACAGACTAACCAGCAAGCTCATGGTGAACCAGAGCTCATTGGAGTGTGTGAGGGGCTACAATGGTCCTAAAAGCCCCCTTAGGCCCTTACTAAAATGCTAAGAAAAACAAAAGTTTGCTTTCTTAAAACAGAAAGAATTTGCGATAATTCACGTTGGAGTGAGCTTGAGATGTCTCCCAGTGCATCACTGCTGAATATATGCAAATTAATCATTGTTACCCTTACCTCTAATTGCAAAATACATATAACATCCTGCTATCCCACAGCGGCAACTTCTGTGCACTGTATCCCGCAGTGCTGTGATGCTGTCACAGCCTCAGGAGTGCAGACAGAGTGGGCAGTGTTATGTAAAGAAAGGGGCGGGGATAGCCACAATTGAGGTATATGAGGCAGAGAACAGCTCTGCGTCTTCCTGTTCAGCGCTTCTCCGACTAACTGGGTTTGAGAGATAAGAAGGGTGCCGTGGTTCAGGGGGAAATAAACTGTTAAATAAGGGAAAAAAAAAAAACCTTCAAGTTTGCTTTAAATACAGATGTCTGCTGTCACGTGCATGAAATAGGGGTGCGAGGAAAAATGGGCACCAGGTGAAGCCGATATAAATCTAAATGATAAATCCCATTGTACTTACAGATAGGGGGAGTTAGACAGGCTCTTCTATCTAAAAACACACAGGGTGCAATTCTTTCTGTTTTCCTTGTGTCCTGTGCATGAGTTCAGGTCCACTTTAAAGAGAAACTCCGACCACAAAATTGAACTTTATCCCAATCAGTAGCTGATACCCCCTTTTACATGAGAAATCTATTCCTTTTCACAAACAGACCATCAGGGGGTGCTGTATGACTGATATTGTGGTGAAACCCCTCCCACAAGAAACTCTGAGTACCGTGGTACTCCTGGCAGTTTCCTGTCTGTGAACCTTGCTGCATTGTGGGAAATAGCTGTTTACACCTGTTTCCAACTGCCAAAAAAGCATGCAGCAGCTACATCATCTGCCAACAGTAAAAATGTCACCATGTGATAAATGTCAGAATGTAAATCAGGGAGAGAAAAGATTTTACAATGGGCAAACACTGACTAAATCATTTATACATAATTATTGTAAAAATGAAGCACTTCTTTTATTACATTATTTTCACTGGAGTTCCTCTTTAACAAGATAATCATGCCTCTTTATTGGAACAGAATTAAAATAGTTATAAAAAAAAACCACACAAAATACAAAACACTGACCTCTGGGCAGTCACCAAAATGTAAAAATAACAACATGTGCCTCGGATAAATAAAAGAGATAGATGTACGAATTTCCTTTCCAATATATGACACAGAGTACCTATGGATCAAAAGTTTTCTTGATGTACCCAGAGACAAGATATTTGACTTATTAATCATTAAGATCGTTGATTTATTAGTCATAGGTGACATCTATCAAGAGGTAAGTTTGTACTTACCTTGTCTTTTTACGCCAAATCTTTATATTGAATTTCAAGTAAAATGACTAACAGGTTATTAAACAGCCTGAATCATATAAAGCAGAACAGAATTAAGCCGATTAATCATGTCTTGGAATACAAATACTGAAATGATCAGTAGAAGAAGAATATCCGCCCTACCTCCCAAGCCCGCTGTCTAGGCTTTACTCTGGACTCTGAACTTTCCTTTACCGCCCACATCCAAGGTATTGCCAGATCCTGCAACTTCCACCTCCGCAACATCTCCAAGATCCGCTCCTACCTGTCCCCTGACACCACTAAACTCCTCATCCATGCCCTTGTCATCTCCCGCCTAGACTACTGCAATTCTCTTTTATCTGGCCTCCCCTCTAACCGTACTGACCCACTTAAATTGGTAATGAATGCGGCAGCCAGACTGATACATTCTTCTCACCGCTCTGTAAAGCACTACACTGGCTCCCCATCAGCTTTAGGATCAATTTCAAAATCCTGTGCTTTGCCTACAAATCAGTGCACAAGACCTGCCCAACCTACATCTCTGATCTGGTCCACAGGCACATACCAGCCCGCCCCCTCCGATCCTTCAATGACCTGCGCCTAGTCGCACCACGCATAACTCAGTCACACGCACGATTGCAGGACTTCACCAGGGCTGCCCCTACTCTCTGGAACTCTCTCCCACCAGCCGTCAGACTCGCCCCCACCTTTAATACCTTCAAACAAGCTCTCAAGACTCACCTCTTCATGCTCGCATACCCCCCTACACCAGCATCATAATATGTTCTGTTAGACCCCCTCTCAAAAGACGCACCTGTTGTCTCCACCTCACCCTTTAGATTGTAAGCCTCCGGCAGAGCCCTCTTCCCTAACGTATCCAGCTTGATTATGCAATCTTACTCACAACCACCCCTCTTGTAGACTCGAACAGTCTCTATTTTGACCTATGATGACACTGTATTGTTATCAAATCATTTGCATGATCTTGTTTTGTTGTGAGTTTCCGTATGTTCTACCTGTATGTTAACCCATTTATCTATTGTGCAGCGCTGCGTAATATGTTGGCGCTTTATAAATACAATAAATAATAATAATAATAATAATGATGTCTATAGTTGAGTAACAGACAATAGAGATAGCTAAATTAACATAGTTCTAAAAATTTGGGTTGAATACCCTACAAAAGAGTTAAGACTTGATGAAAGATACAATTTAAAGAGGCGCTGTAACCCAGGACTGAACTTCATCCCAATCAGTAGTTGATACACCCTTTCCCAAGAGAAATATTCACCTTTTCTCAAATAGATTATTATCAAAGTTGGTATAGCTGATATTGTGGTGAATTTCCTCCAACAGTCTGTGAACCTTGTTGCATTGTGGGAAATAAGAGCTGTTTCCAACTGCCAAGCAACCAGTATCTCCCTCTGTACATATGTATAGCTATAAAAAAAAGGAACCTTTTAAACCTATTGCATTGTTAGTGGGTGTGGCTATAGATAATGACAGTTGGTGCTGTCTGTTATTTTCATGTTTGCCAGTAGTAAAGATGTTACATGGCGAATATCAATCATTTAGTGATCTCTCTTCTATTTTTTGACAAGAAGTTTTAAATCAGGATGATACCATTTATTGGCTAACTAAAAATCAATAAGAATAAACAAGCTTTCGGCCTTGCAGCCTTCATCGGGCTTACATCCTGTTAGTTTTCAGGCTGGTGGTACAGACAGCTTTATACATGCATTTTCAAAGCTGTGGACAAGGGCTTGAACAAGGACAAAAACTTTCTATATTGGTATGAGGCTGACGATATTTAAACTCTTTCTCAGCCTATATAACTGAACTTGTGAACTCAGAATTTACGATACCTCTGTGTCAGTCCAACTCCCAGGTCTGTAAGCATGGTGTATATAAACAAGGATTCTTATCTCAGCTAACAACCTCCCACCCCATTTGTATGTTTTGTTTCACTTAAAGCATCTTAATGACATGTATTTATGCTTGAAAAAAATCTGTTTTCCCTTTTGATGTTGCATATATATAGCTGTCTGTACCACCAGCTTGCAAACTAACAGGATATAAGCCCGATGAAGGCTGCAAGGCCGGAAGCTTGCTTATTCTTATTCATTTTGAATACCAATAAATGGTATCATCCTGATTTAAAACTTCTTGCTTTTACTGATGGCTAACATGGTTAACATGGTACAATACCCTACTGCTACTACTATTTTTTGACTTATCACTTTGCAATGTATTGATTTTTTTCCCTTTTTGCTAAAGTTTCTCTTTAAAGGACCGCTGTCTGTCACGAAAAATCTAAACGCTGTATGTATGCATTTGTATAACATGTACATTTGTCCCAGAGTAAAATACACTATAATTTATTTTTTCCTATATTATTGTCACTTACAGTAGGTACTAAGAATTTCACAGGTTTTAGTCTGGTCCATCTCCTCATGTGGGATTCTCAGTATTTCTTTATTTTCAAAAAGACTTACTGAGCAGCAGTTGAACAGTCCGAATGCCAAAATAGTGTGGGAATGAAGGGTGCCAGCTGGCATCTTTGCATACAGTGGATGCTTTCCAGGTAATTATTTTGTAAAGACTAAAAGAAGAAGACAATACTGAAAAAAGATTATTTCACATTTTTGCAAGCTACTGTAAGTGACAGGAACATAGGAAAAAAGTTACTTTTAGTGCATTTTACTCTGGGACAAACATACATCTTATATATACAGTATGTGAACATATATTTAAAATATAAATGTAAATTTAATTTTTTTAAAATGTTTTCATGATAGTAGTCATATAAATTAAACCTGAAACGAAAATAAACTTATGAGAAAATGCATTGTGCATGTGTAGTACAGCTAAGAAATAGAACATTAGCAGCAAAGAAAAGAGTCTCATATTGTTTTCCAGTACAGGAAGAGTTAAAAAACCTTCAGTAGTTATCTGTGCAAAAGAGCTTATCTGAGCTATTCAACCTAACTTGGGTCTAATATAGTCCTGTTTTTGCAGCACTTAAACAGCCAAGAAACAGTGAGAGACAGCTTGAGATAAGGTTTTACTGCATGAAAGTTCAAAGGGTCATTATTTCTGCTTTGTTTTATAGCTTAAAAGACAGAGAGTGTGGTTTTAAAACAGCAACTGTGACAGTATCATACAATGTTATAAAAAAAGAGCTATATAACTGAAAATAAAAATATGAGACTATTTTCTGCTACTAATGTTCTATTCAATATCTGTACTACACATACAATTCATTATTTTAGAAGGTGTTTTTTTTCCACTTTTTGTAAAAAAAAAATTATTTTATTTATCTAGTGTGCCTCCTATTATGTTTGAGTTTCTTTAGTATTTACCGTGTATACTCAATTACAAGTCAACCTCGTGTATAAGTTGACTCCAATATTCAACCCTCTTAAGCTGGAATTTTTTATTGACTCAAGTATAAGTCTACCCAGCAAAGTGCACCTGGGGACTGCACTGCATACAGTAATGCAGCCATTAACCCCTCCTGTCCCTTAAAGTGCAGCCAATAACTCCTCCAGGCCCCCAAGTGTAGCAATTATTCACTCCCTTTTATGCAGCTCCCTGCCACTTTCCTTGCTAATTGTTGTGGCCAGGCCTTTCAGACCTGTGTTTTCTTGGCATTTCTTTTATCAAGAAAATGTCGCTTACCACAGGGTACATTGCTGCAAATGGGAATGTCACTATTAGTACACACATACCTCGGCGTGCTGAGTGTTGCCCGTGACTTGTGTTTAACCGGTTCAGCGCCGCAGTGCCGAAAATCTCATGCATCCGAGCAACGTTCACCTCCCATTCATTCGCCTATAACTTTATTGCTACTTTTCACAATGAATTGATCTATATCTTGTTTTTTCCGCCACTAATTAGGCTTTCTTTGGGTACTACATTTTGCTAAGAATTATTTTTTTCTAAATCCATTTTAACAGGAAGATTAAGAAAGAAATGAAAAAAATTCATTATTTCTCAGTTTTTGGCCATTATAGTTTGAAATTAATATACGCTACCGTAATTAAAACCCATGTATTTTATTTGCCCATCTGTCCCATTAATTACACTATTTAAACGATGTCTCTATCACAATTTATGGTGCCGATATTTTATTTAGAAATAAAGGTGCATTTTTTCAATTTGCGTGCATCACTATTTATAAGCTTATAATTTTAAATAATATAATAACATACTCTCTTGACATGTATATTTAAAAAGTTTAGACCCTTGGGTAACTATTTATGTTGTTGTTGTTTTTTTTTTTAATTGTATTTTTTTTATTTATTTTTTTAAACAAAAATGTATGTGGGTAATTTTTGGTGTGGGAGGGAAACTGCTTATTTTACATGTAAAATAAGCAAATTCTTTAATTAAAAATGTATGTGGGTGCAGTTTACTATTTGAGAAAAGTCCTGGATGCGAACGATCTCTCATCCAGGAACCAAAATTCAGAGGAGTTGTTTCCTGGGGGGCAGAAATACCACGCTCTCTGGATAGAAAGCGTCGGTATTTCTGCGGGGAAGTTAGATCGGTGAATGGGAATTATATTCCCATTCACTGATCGGGGGGCTAGCGGCGGGCGGCGGGTGCACGCGCGGGCGCGCGCCCGATCGCACGCACCACGCATTGAAAGCAGCAGTGCCTTTCTGGACGAGAAAGCTCGTCCAGAAAGGCCGAACTGGATAAGTCGACCCCTATACTTTTATGAAGTGAATCAGACCTAAATTTCTAGACTTATACTCGAGTATATACAGTACTTACAGTTGTATCATGCAGAACATTTAATAGGCCATTAGTGCAGGATCTGCAAGAATAAAAATAGAAGAACTGCCATTGATGAACTGGTTTTGAATTCACATTTGTGGCCTGTCAGCTTGAACCGGGCTCTCATACCTAGTGAGTTACTGATGCAGAACAAGCATGACACTAGAGAAGTCAAAGCTCCCATCCCGAGAGTCTGTTCTGGGTCAGTAATTCTCTAGGAAGTGAAACTAAAAAGAATATAAATGTATAGCTAGCATTGATCATTACGAGTAATTTCGCTTTTGTAAGTGTGTGAAGAATTTTCACAGTTATGCTTCTCAATGTAATTACAAGTTCATAGGTAATCTTGATTTTATGTAATTTTCACAAAATTACGTTCCTGAAATCCATTAGTGTATTTTCGCTACCTTGTGAAAGTAAGTAACTTGTGAAAGTAAGTAACTTGTGAAAGTAAGTAAGACAGTAAGTGTGCCAGGTGTCTATGGATGAGTATGGAGTATGAGTATGGATGAGTGAATGTGGCTGTTTTTGTTTTTGCACTAAATTTTTGTGAAAAAGTCATATTTTTGCACAGATGAGAATATTTAGAAAGAATATATGGGTATGAGAAAACATTTGCTAGACATGTACAGATGAAACTCAAAAAAGTAGAATATCATGCAAACGCCGATTTGTTTCAGTAATTCAACTTAAAACGTGAAAGTCATATATGAAATAGACTCATGGCATGCAAAGCGAGATATTTTAAGCCTTTATTTGCTATCATTTTGATGGTTACAGCTTATAAGAATCCCAAAATCAAAATATCAGACCATTAGAATATTGTGAAAATTTTTAATATTCTCGGCTCCAAATGTCAGACTCTAATCAGCTAATTCATCCAAAACACCTGTAAAGGGCTCCTATTCCATATATAAGTTTCATCTTTTAAGTTGAATGGCTGAAATAAATGGACTTTTGCAGGATATTCTGCATGTAAAAACACATTTTCACCAAATGCATTGAAGACAGTGAGCATGGACAAAAAACTTTTTCAAAAAAAGTTCTCATTTTTAGTGATAATGTGCATCTTGTTCAATAAATCCATATTTTTGCAAAATTACAAATCATTGCGAAATTATACATCCTAATTCTGTGTATCTCCTAAATCAATTGTGCGATAGTTTTGCATAACAATTTTGCATTGTAATTGTGAATTTTGCAGCAAATGTACTTTTATGCAAAATTTCAGCTCATCAATCGGGATGGTCAGAAATGCCCATCTCTGATTCCGCGGAAATTCTGATTTCCACCAATGCCGATTTCCATTTTTTCCAATTTCCATTTTTCCAATGTTCGTTTTTTCCCATTTCCGATGTTCCAATTTATGAGGAGTATTTTGCTTGTAATTTTTTTGCATCAAAGAATGCAAAAAAAATACAAAAAAAAAATTAAAAATCAGAAAAACGGAATCTGGTGATTGGTCTAAAATGACCGCGGTAATCCGAGTTTTGTGCCTGCATTCGCTGATTGGCCCAATGCTTCTGAGTTCTGTAATTGGGCTAAAATGACCAAGTAGCAATAAAACTGATTTACGGGGAATTCAATTTCCGTATTACGATCAGAAATGCGGAAACTTCAAGTCCACGGAATCTGAATGAGCATCCCTACTCATCAATCTTTACAGAGCTAAACTTGTATACAGGCTGTATTGAGCAAGGACTTCTTCTCCTCCTAGTCCCAGTTTGTTCTTTCAATGACCAATGGCGGCCCCAGCTACAAATTATTAGGAGGGCATGCAGGCTGGGGGGCCCATTTGCATACCTCCTAACTTTTTGAGATGAGAAACAGGGACACTTAAGCCATGCCCCTTCCACACCCCTGATCACGCCCTCATCACACCCCTAGTCACCCATACCATTAAGATTTCATAAGAAAAATGTTTTTTTTTTAAATTCAAACCACACTGGTCCTTTCTATCCCGGTTCATTTTCCTTCATATTAACATTTAAAATTAGTAATATATCAATTTAAAGGATGGGAATGAAGTTTAGAGTCAAACACATTTTTTAGTAGAGAAATATATATGTAATATAATTGCAGGGTTTTCAAACTTGGCACAGTTGGTTATTGGGTGGCTGATTAAAGTGGACTTGAACTCTTGCACAGGACAGAAGGAATACATAGAGAAATGCACCCTGTAAGTATTTAGAGAGTTTAGCCTGTTTATTTCCCCCTCATTTGTGTCTAATCACAAGTTATAATCTGATCTCTCCCCTGTGTCACATGACTGCCATGGCAGAGATGGCAGATAAGCTCATTTGAAAGCACAAGCTGTTCACATTGTGTCTGCTTCCATGAATCAGGAAGTAGAAACTGTGCATATTTATTGCAGGATTTGTATCAGCTGTAACAAAGACATTTTTTTTGTTTAAAGGTTATTATGCTGTTGTGTATCTTTTAGAACAGAGAGGAAGTTCTGAGTTCAGGTCTGCTTTAATATTCTGGAAAGTGGGTGGAGCCTACAACAGCCAATCAAAATTCACCTATTAATTTTCAAGGGGAATATTTAAACTGATGCCATTCTTACTCTGTTAATGCCAGAGGCATGAAACCTGGTACAATCAGTCATTGGGTGCTTGGGGTTCAAACTCACTAAAGGGACGGAGCCACACAAGCCAATCAGATTTGTTTTGAAGATTTAAATTATTGATGCCAAACCAAAAACTCACAAACTTGGTCATTGAGTCTCAAGGTTAGAAAAAGTGGTTGGAGTCAACAACAACCTAATACATACCTGGGCAACGCCGGGTCTTCCGCTAGTGCTTAAATAAATGTATCAAGTCCAAGTAGCTCCTGAACTCTCCGGAAGCACCTCCTGAGGAATGCATGCCACATGTTCAGAGCCTAAAATGTAGTAATTAAACCAAATTTCCCTCCCAAAGAGTAAAACGATCTTCTTTACTTTTGCCTAAACTTTTTATGTAAGGCTGAATGACCATTGGCCTGACACCATTTTTTTTTTGTACATACTTAATTGTCAAGAGTTTGTTGTCTTTTAAATTTGTTTTTTTCGAACTTGAGAGACAAACGTGTGACAGCTATCCTTTTTTCTGTTCTTGTAGGTGATAATGGCGTCACACAAGACAATTGACCGATGGTCCCGTCCCTTCCCACGCAATGGAAGTGTATTGAAGCCCATTGCATCCATGAGCGCAGAATTAGGGTTTCCAGAGCATACTCGTACTGCGGCATCTTCTCGCCATTGTCCAGCCTCCACTCTTAGACAGGTACACCAAGCCGGTTGAGTATCTTCATACTATAATGCTGCAGAATAAGGGATGCTCAAAAAAACGTATTCGGATGAAATCTGAATAGGTTTATTCAGATATCATCCTGCTAATTAAATCACCTATGAGGGTGGGCGAGGGGGGGGGTTAATCTTACCCACCAGACGGCTTCTTTGATCCGTCCCTCGACGCCTCCCAGGATGCCTTCCAAGCCGCAGTCACATGATTACAAACACTTCCTTGTTTCGGGTTGAAGGGGAAAGTGTTTGTAGTCATGTGACACGCTTGGAACGCATCCTGGGAGACGTCAAGGGACGGATCAACGAAGACGCCTGATGGGTAAGATTAACCCCCCTCGCCCACCTGCACAGGTGCTTTAATTACCTGGATGAAATCCAAATAAAACCTATTCGGATTTCATCCGGTGATCATCACTGTTCAGAATAGCTTATTTAGCAACATGGCTATTTGGGGACTTTGCAAAAAGGTGTCAGGAAACACTTTTTCCCTTTTTTTCAGAATGTGAAAATGAAAAGTGTTTTCCTTTAAAAAGTAATCACTTGTCTGATTATACTTCTAAGTAAAGAAGTGGAAAAAGGGAGAAAGCACCCCAGTAGTGCATGTATCTTCTTTATTAGGAAATCACCCAATTAAGATGCACTTACATTCAAGCTGAAGCAAAATCCATGTAGGAGGCCGACCACGTGCCGCATCTCCGTCCGAAGTTCTGGCCAGGACCTTGGATCCGGATGGTGACTCTCCAGTAAGAGCTGTAGGAGGTGTGGGAGATGCAATGGGCGTGCCCTCCTCCTTGGAAGAAGGCATGGCAATGCCTAAACCGGTAGTGACCATCCCTGACAAGGTAGAGGACACGCCCCTTGCATCTCCCACACCTTCTGAAGCTCTTACCGGAGAGTCACAATGGCAATCCAAGGTCCTGGCCAGAAGGATGGAGATTTGGCATGTGGGCGGCCTCCTACCTGGATTTTGTTTTAGCTTGAATGTAAGTGCTCCTCAAAGCACTTAATGAAACCCAGCATTTCTACTTTGCTCTAATAGATTATTTACAGCATATTATATACAACCAGCATTTTTTTTCTACTAGAACTGCATTCAAAGGGTTAACACAGGCTTTAGAAACTTCCCTGCCAGCAGAGCTGGCCGCTTCCGAACTTTACATAATGTTATCTTGTGTTTAATTGTATCAAGTGAGAAATGTAAACAAAGCCTTCTCTCACACTGTCAGGTCCCCTGAACAAAGTCAGACAAGCATAAATGCTTTCTGATGCTTTCTGATTAAGTTAGAGGATGAATAAAGCAGTTATAAATAAAATGCAAAATCAGCTTTCAGAGTAAAATAAGTGTACTTTAGGAACGTATAATTTCTAAATGAATAATAATACTTATATGCTAACCGTATGGCATATAAAAATGTTTTTATTGAATATTATGTCAGGGTTTTATACTGCTTTAATTGTCCGATTTCCTAATAAAGAAGATTAATGCACTATTGAAGTTCTTTCTCCCATGTTTCCACTTTTTTACAGCCCGTATGGTACCACCCAGTAGGAAAGCTGCCCTGGATTGCATTACTAAATAAGGACATAAGCATATATAGTAGCAGTGCAGGATATTTCTCTTTTTTATGCAGTATATTTCTAAGTAGTTAATGATCCAGCTACAACAAAAGTACAACTGTTTACTGAGAAATAATTTAATCTGTATCAACTCCATACATGCCAAGTCATTTAGCAAGCATTATTTTGGATTTTTACCTGTATTTATTTATTTATATATTTATCAGTGAACCCAAGGTAAGAGTGATATGGAGGCTGCCATTTTTATTTCCTTTTAAACCATACCAGTTGTCAGGCAGTCCTGTTGATCTTCTGGCTGCAGTAGTGTCTAAGTCATTACCCCGAAACAAGCATGTGGCTAATCTAGTCAGACTTCAGTCAGAACACCCGATCGGCATGCTTGTTCAAGGTCTATGGCTAAAATTATTAGAGACACAGGACCAGGGGGTGGAGGTCCAGCCGGGCAACTTCCATTAGGAAATAAATATGGCAGCCTCCATATTCATTTGACCTCTGGTGTCTTTTCATTTTTGTGTAAAAATATGCTCAGAAGTGCCACTTTTTTATTTGCTCTACATCTGTTGCAGGTTGGCTGACAGGGATAGGGATTGCCCTCTTCACTTGATTTTCTTCCCATCTGTCCAGACTTTTAACAGCCATTGCTCCTCTGCACATAGCTTATGTCAGTTCATGCAGTTCCAAGTCTTAAGGGAATGTTACACAAGACTCTAAAGTTGGCCATACACAAATCAAAAACTCAGTAACCTGAATTTAACTAAACACACTGGATAGAAAAATGTAATTGAAAATCTCTAAAAAAGTAAGCAGGGACAGCAGGGGCATAACAATCACCCCTGTGACCCCTGCCATCGCAGGGGGGTCCAGAGGCTTTTCCTCCTCCCTCTCCCCAACCACAAGTCCAGCCAATTAACAAAAAAACCTACATGTCCGCTCACAAAAACCGTGCAGGAGAGTGTGTAATTTATTCCTGCTTCCAGATGCTGCTTAACCTCCTTAGCGGTATGCCCGACACTGTGTCAGGCATACCGCTCTGTGGCCCCAGGAGTCCCCCATAATTAAATTTTTGTGCCAAATGAGTGTAAACCCTCTAGCTAGCACTAGGCTAGCTAGGAAAAGTCCCGGGCCCCCGCCGCTCCCCTGCGATCCCCTCCGATCCCCCCGATTATACGTTACCCCCCCCCCCCTGGATCCAGTGATCGCGCAGCCTCCTGGCACAGCTCCGGTCTCTCTATGGGGAGGATCGGGTTTGCGCATGACGTCATGACGTCGCAATCCTCCACATGTGCAATCCTCCCCATAGTGAAGACCGGAGCTGTCTGGGGAGGCTGCGCCGATCGCTGGATCCAGGCTGGGCAATGTATAAACGGAGGAGCGGCAGCGATCGGAGGGTGCCAGACACTTCTTCTAGCTAGCCTAGCGCTAGCTAGAGGGTTTACACTTGTTTGGCACAAATATTAAACGATCGGGCAAAAAGTAACAAAACCTCCTGAGTGGCGTAATGCTCAGGAGGTTAACAGCAGAACACTCTCTGTTGCCATTCGCTGGCTCCCGATCACATGTCCCCCATTGGGTTTGGGGACTAACGGGGCCCCAAGCTATCATTTTTGCAGGGGAACCCTATTAAGTCTAGTTATGCCTCTGAGGGACAGACAACAGTTATAGTGACACACAATGTACTTCCTAACCAGCATCGAAGAGGAGCCCTATACTGGATTTGCCTCAGGGTTGTACTAAACTAGAACTGAACCCTCCCTTTCTCATGCTAAATAATTATAACCCTCAACCAGAGAAAACCTTACATGTTTAAACTCCGAAATAGAAGCTTCATCAGGGGTGAGAAATAAAGTGCTATAGTGCAGACTGAGAGTGCATCACATACAGGGGAGGACTGGGACCTTTTGGCCTGGGGGGACAACACAAACTAGAGGCCCGTTTCACGGCATCCCCAGCCCAAAGCCATATCTTTCTTGTGTGCAAATCTTCAAATTGTAATGACTAACAGCCCCAGACACACACACACACACACACACACACACACACACACACACACACACACACACACACACACACTATGTACCTGATGCCTAACCCCATTTCTCCGCACAATCTACCTGTCTGTGTCTGATGCCTAACCTTAAAGGAGTTATCAGGCTTTTTTTTTTTTTTATGAAAATAAGTGCTACTTACCCAGGGCTCATCCAGCCCCAAGCTCCCAGCATGTCCCTTGCCGCAGCTCTGCAGTCAGCTGTTCGCTGCCGCTGCCTCCCAGCCCCCGGCGATGACGTCAGGCCGACTGCGCCTGTGCGAGCGGCACTGTCAATCACCGCCACATAGACCAGAGCGTACTGTGCAGACGCAGAACTACTGCACCTGCACAGTACACTCCGGTCCACGTGGCGGTGATTGACAGTGCTGCTCCCACAGTAGTGGCCGACATCCAGGTCAGACTGGTGCCATCGCCGGGGACTGGGAGGCAGCGGCAGCGAATGGCTGACTGCAGAGCTGCGGCGAGGGACATGCTGGGAGCGTGGGGCTGGAGGAAGCCCCGGGTAAGTAGCACTTATTTCATTAAAAATGCCTGATAACTCCTTTAAACAACCCCCCCCCACACACACACACACACACAAACCTACCTACCTGGTGATGCCTAACCCCACTCCTGCCCACCCACCATACAAACTACTTGTCTGACACCTACCCCCCCCCCCCCTCCAACTACCTGTTTGACAGTGCCTAACTGCCTGCCTCCCCCCTCCCCTGCCGCCAATCACACCACAAGAAGAAAAAACATTTCCCCTCAGGCCAGGGTCAGAATGGGGATGATTATCACACAAAAAAAAACTCAGAGGGCACTGGCCTGGGCAGAGAATTGAATTTGACAGCAGTAGCAGGCAGGCAGCAAAGTGTGTGTAAGTCAGTGACAAGAAGGGAGAATAAGTACAGAAACAAAATTTATAAAAACCACCTTCTCCTCTGGCAACCTGGACCCGACCTCCTCTATCTTCCTGTCTCCTCAGTCCTACACCTCCTCCTCCACAGCAGCAAGCAGCTATAGGTGGCATCTCCGACTCCCAGCCCCCAGAGTGTCCGACTCCTCCAGCCAGCCAGCCACTCGTAGCCGCAGCTCCAGGCCCCCAGCCCCCCCAGCACAGAAAGCTGAAGAGTGAGACAGCTCACTCCGATGACACCGCAGGCACAGCAGCACGTTGCGGGCGGCAATGGCTCCAGGCGGGGGGCTGAGTCAAACAGGGTCAACCCACCGGGCCGGAGTGGACCTAAGCTATTTGTGTCCTTGTGCCGCTCACATCCTCCGCAGGCGCGGCCACGCACAAGGGCACACCACGGCCGGCAGCCTCAGCCCCTTCTCTGATTGGATACTTCAACTTGCCGGGAAATATCGCGCGAGGTTGCGATCCCCACTGCGAACCTGTCACCTGTGGTGTGTCTGCGGCCGCTGCGTATAGCAGCGGCCGGCCCTAATTACTTAAGATTCGGGCGGCCCGGGGGGCAATTGCCCCCCGTCCCCCTGGGCCAGTCCTCCCCTGATCACATACAATGTAGCATCATTTTATACAAATGTCACAGCACAATAGCAGCAAAATTGCTAAAGATGCAGCCACATTATGCTGCTATTATGCTGTGACTTTTGCATATAATTATGCTACCTTGTTTGTGATGCACTCTCATTCTGCACTATAGCACTTTAGCCTCAATTTAAAGAGACTCCGTAACAAAAATTTCATCCGGTTTTCTTCCATCCTACAAGTTCCAAAATCTTTTCTAATGTGTTTTGGCTTACTGCAGCACGTTCTACTATCACCATCTCTGTAATAAATCAACTTATCTCTCTCCTGTCAGACTTGTCGGCCTGTGTCTGGAAGGCTGCCAAGTTCTTCAGTGTTGTGGTTCTGTGATGCATCTCCCCCCTCCAGGCCCCTCTATGCACACTGCCTGTGGGTTATTTAGATTAGTGCAGCTTCTCTCTGCTCTCTTATCTTTTACAAGCTGGAAAATCCTCCTCTGAGCTGGCTGGGCTTTCACATACTGAGGAATTACATACAGGCAGAGCTGTCTGCACTCTGCAGGAAGAAACAGCCTGACACTTCAGTGGAAGATAGCTGCAGGGGGAAAGAAACACACAAATGATCTCTTGAGATTAAAAAGGAAGGCTGTTCACAGCCTGATTGTGTATGGATGTATTTTCTATGTGTGGACATACTGTACATCAACCTACTTCCTGTTTTCGTGGCCATTTTGTTTGTTTATAAACAAACTTTTTAAAACTGTTTTTAACCACTTTTAATGCGGCGAGGAGCGGCGAAATTGTGCCAGAGGGTAATAGGAGATGTCTCCTAACGCACTGGTATGTTTACTTTTGTGCGATTTTAACAATACAGATTCTCTTTAAAAGGTGAAACACGTAGAGTTTTCTTTGGTTGAGGGTTATAATTTTTTAGCATGAGCAAAGGGAGGGTTCACTTCTAGTTTAGTATAATCCTGATACAAATCTCCTATAGGGTTCCTCTTTGATGCTAGTTAGGTAATGCATTGTGTGTCACTATAATTGTTGTCTGTCCCTACCTACTTTTCAGAGATTATCAATTAAAAGTTACATTTTAGGTCTATCCTCCTCAAAGACTCCATTCAGTGTGTCAATGTGTGTGTGTGTGTATGTGTGTGTGGATGTGTGTTGCTTCATATTTTACACAAACGAACCAAGCTGTTAATTTTTTTATTTATGCCAATAAAAATGATTAATTGTACAGAAAAATGTAGTGTTTTTTTTTTTTCAATCAAGAAAAATAAAGTTTCCTAAAATTGTTGACACTTTTTGTTTGGCTTTCAAACAATACAATACAATCAATCAATCCAAAAATGTGTTGAATTTAAAAGACTTAAAGAGACTCTGTACCAAAAATTACAACATTTTTTCTACCATCCTACAAGTTCCTAAAGCTGTTCTAATGTGCTCTGCCTTACAGTAGCACTTTCAACTATAACTGTCTCTGTAATAAATCAATCTATCTTTCCCCTGTCAGACTTGTCGGCCTGTGTCTGGAAGGCTGCCAACTCTTCCGTGCTGGTCTGTTCCTCTATGCACACTCCAGTGTGTGTTTTATTTACATAAGCCAGCAGCGTCTCTGCTATCTTATCAGTGATAGAAGAGAGCTGGATAAAAATCCTCCTCTGGCTGTGAAAGTAGCTGGCTGACACATACTGAGGAATTACAAACACAGGCACAGGCAGAGCTGTCTGCAGGAAGCCTGTCACTTCAGTGCATGAGTGAAGCAGGGGACAGAAGGTAAACACACAAATGATCTTTTGAGATTCAAAAGGAAAGCTGTATACAGCCTGCTTGTGTATGGATGTATTTTCTATGTGTGGACATACTGTACATCAATCTACTTCCTGTTTTGGTGGCCATTTTGTTTGTTTATAAACAAACTTTTTAAAACTGTTTTTGACTACTTTTAATGCGGCGGGGAGCGGCGAAATTGTGACAGAGGGTAATAGGAGATGTCCCCTAACACACTGGTATGTTTACTTTTGTGCGATTTTAACAATACAGATTCTCTTTAAAACAAAAAAGAAAAATAATGTTAGTGTTTAGCCAGCTTGAAGCCTCTTTCAGCCGGACAGCTGAACTGCGCACTTGAGGGGCAATTCAGCATCCCGTCTGCTGCCCATGAGCGCCATTCTGGTGCAATTATAGGGATGAACTCTCAAAATCGGAACAGTTGTGTGTAGCGTATGTATCGTAGTCTAGGACCAATTTAGGAGGAAGCCAATTAATTTATCTGTGTGTTTTTGGGTTTGGTTTAGTTTCAGCAGAACACATAATTTTCCACTTCTTAATTAGAGTTTGAACACTGCTGATTGGCATTCTCAATTCCTTGGATATTTTGTTATATCCCTTTCCAGTTGTCTAGAGTTCAACTCTTCCCACAGATCCTTTGCCATTTCTTTTGCTTTCCCCATGACTTAGAATTAAAAATACATAAGTGCAGCACTAGATGAAAGATGGAAGGGTCTGTCAGGAATCCAGAAACTCAGTGACCTTTTATACACGCACGCACGCACGCACGCACGCACGCACACACACACACACACACACACACACCAATAAGCAAACGGATCACAGGCGAAGATGGCGACCTTTAATACCCATTAAAATTCATTTATGTCAAGTCACTAGGGTATGTAAACTCTTGATCAGGGTCATTTAGGGAAGTTTGTGTAGTGTTTATGATTTAAAAAGAGTAAACACAGTTGTTTGACAATAAATGGCCTCAGCCAGCCACTAACTATGAGTGAAAACAACTGTGTGTATGTATATGTGTATATATATATATATATATACACACATTACGTAAACCTCCAGGTATCGGAGTACAGGAAGTGACCATCCATGGCCACAGTTCCACCTACTCACCAGGCAAGGACATAGCATTAGCAAGGACATAGTTCCATCCCCAGAACCATGCCTCCACTCAAATATAATTATACTCAAGTGGGGTATGGATTTATGGGTTGTGACCATATGCAGGGAAGGAAGAAGGCCAGAAGGAGGAAATATCAGAGAACTTGAATGCAACATGGAGGCCAGAGGTAGCAACAAGGGTGAGGTAATACACCCTGCCATGGTCCATGTGTATAAGATTCAAGGTGAAATCCAAATCCTCCTGATGACCAATTTTTAACACATCAACACTACTAATGTGTTTTGAAACATCTTGCTCTCTCTTAGTTTCTATTTTCCTGTGTCATGCCCTGATGCCCAACAGCCAGCAATTGGCCAAGATTCTCAATTTCAAACAGGGCTCTGGTGCTTGAAAGCATATCAGCTGCACTACTATATAAGCCCTAACAGAACAAACAATTGCGCTTAAAGGAGTTAATACATTTACTTTCACTTTCTCTTTTGAAACTTGTCGATCAATGTGTAGCCCTGAGCTCTTCAGACTGCCAAAGTTGGTGATGCTGGTGACGATTGGCGACGCTTGAGAGAGCTGGTGACCCATATGTAATTAACGTTTTACTCTTGCGTTTTCTACTAGGTGATGTTTGCACAACTCGTGAATAAAAAGCTTTTTAAACCGCCAGTGAGCAATCAAATACTCAAAATAATTTTGATGTTTTTTTTTCATCTACTTTTTGGTACTTTTTCAATTGCAAAGAGTTCAAAAATTATTTCAAATACAATATGAAAAAATATCTCTTAGGAAAAAACTTAAGAGAAAAAGTTCATGTTCATATGGGCCTCTGTGTACAAAGCTAGATGGTCTGAAACATATTAATGTTCTGTTCTATTGATTAAACTGGATATTATATTATAAGACAAGATGGCATCCTCCAGTACTACCTAAATGTGACTACATGGGAAGTCCTTATTTTCACACAGATGACATTACTTTGGGTTAAGGATAATTTCCCACCAAGACGTTGCATTTTAGTGGACGTTATGGTCGCATAACGTGCCCCTAACGCAACGCATGGTGGTGTTGAAGTTGGACATCAGATTGAGCTGTGTTATGCGGCTCTCAAAGCAGCCGCTCCAGGTTAGTGATGGGAAGTCCGGATCTTTTTAAGGATTCGGATGATTCGAATCGGATCATTGAAAAGACCCGGATCTTTGAAACAAATAATTTGAATCATTTTACTAGGGAAGCAGACTGGGGGTGAAATGACTAGCAGGACAGGACTTTCCCTGCACTGAACATTCTGTATGTTCCTGTTTCTTCCAGACAGACATCCACTGTGAACCGAATCTTTCATTGTGATGATCCGGATGATTCGACTCACAAAAAAGATCCGGATCAAATGAACGATTAGTTCATGATCCGGACAACACCAGGAGTCCCACCATGAGTCACCACAGTGCAGTGAATATTAATTAGCCCTGTGGCTAGTCACTGAGCATGTGCAAACAATCTAACACAGCTCTATGGGGTATAACGTACAGCATGCTGCACTTTCATTTAACGTGCAGCGTTATACCCTAACGCAACGTGTGCACTGTGAACAGCACAATTGATTTTACAGTGCTGTGAGTTAGGCTGCGTTACTGGCTGCTGTGACGTGGGACTTATGTTTTTAATTATACATTATGCCAGACTGTGGTATATGTATATGTATATATATATATATATATATATATATATATATATATATATATATATATATATGTGTGTGTGTGTGTATGTGTGTATATATATATATATATATATATATATATATATATATATAGTATATATGTATATATATATATATATATATATATATATATATATACAAAATTCTTCAACAGATTAGACTGCAAGGAGCCCATAACAGAAGACTTCCCCAAAAATGGTGTCTTATTAGTGACCCCTAACTGCCTTGTAGTACTAATACCACGAGGTAGCATTATATTTTACAATTATGACCTGTATTCATTTGTCATGATGTCCTTTCATGGCTTTTTTGTGTTTGCAGGATTTGGAAATATCTCTCCGCGAACAAAGGGAGGAAAGATTTTCTGCATTATCTATGCCCTGCTGGGAATTCCGTTATTTGGATTCTTATTGGCTGGGGTTGGAGATCAGCTAGGAACCATATTTGGCAAGGGCATAGCACGAGTAGAGGACATGTTTGAAGTAAGTATATTTTTCTTGTTTTATGCCGCAATATGCAATAAATAATTACAAACATACAGAGTTTCCCCGAAAATATTCAATTTTAATTTAAAAGATGCATGAGGGATTATTTTCAGGGGATGCCAAATTTTTTCTTGATCAACAGTCCACATTTATTTTTGAACAACAAAAAACATAATTATTTATTCAAACAGTCGTGTCATCAAATTCTAGATCATCATAACTCTCCAAACTCTGAATTCCATTATGAAATTCTTGTGACTGTTTCCTTTCTCCTTGTACAACAATCTATATTTACAGAAAGCCATAAATTCAAATTCCATTTACCCACTGCTCCGTGTTTATTATGTAATCTACCTGCTGACCCTGCATTGCAAGCATTACAATATAACCATTAACGTTTCTACTGTAATGAATTTTATCTCAGTCAGCCTGGCTCTGTTCTAGTACATTGCAGAGAAGAGGGAATCTTGTTATCTCCCCACACACCACATTCCTGCTCCTCACTGATTGGCTGAGGGCAGTTCAGTGAGAAATGAGGCTGAGAAGGTGCTGAAATATGATCTATGCTGTGCTCATGCTCATGTGTGTTTACAAAGCAAACTAGATATGACAGCGCAGTTTCTAGGAGAAAAAAAGAGTAAGGGAGGGAATCACATCAGGATTGGCTTCAGTCTGAGGCAGTAAAGATGGAAAATACCTGGAACAGTTTTCTCTTTATTTACTATATACAAAGGACTGAAATCAAAACATGGACAGTACAATTCATATGTTATGTAAGTAGAATATGTATTTATTTACTTACTGTATATATGTGTTTTTTTTTTTTTTTTCGTGGAATAATATGGCTGCCTCTGCTGCTTTATTGTCCATGTGCAACTATCTATATTTACAAAAAGCCTGGCACCAACCCTTAATGTCTTGGGTCTCCTGGGGTCTTTTGAGTGCAAATATTTTAAGGGGTCTGCTTTCCTTGCTGAAGGGTCTGGCTAGCTGGATAGTGTAATGGTTAAGGGCTCTGCCTCTGACATGGGAAACCAGGGTTCGAATCTCGGCTCTGTCTGTTCAGTAAGCCAGCACCTATTCAGTAGGGGACCTTGGGCAAGACTCCCTAACACTGCTACTGCCTATAGAGCGCGTCCTAGTGGCTGCTGCTCTGGCGCTTTAAGTCCGCCAGGAGATAAGTGCGATATAAATGTTCTGTGTTTGTTTGTTTGTCTGTCTTGTTGCATTCTACAGGCAGTATAATTTACTCGTTTACATTTATACCACAGCTGCCTATATATTATTTAAATTGACTTTGTTCATGAACTGTTTCTGGGGCTTATTATTGAAGCAGGGCTTAGATTTTGACTATCCACAAAAAGCCTGAAAAATCATGCTTGGGTTTAGCTTCGGAGTAGGTCTTATTTTCAGGGAAACAGCGTACATGCAGAGTTACACGCTATGAATGACACGAGATGGGAAGAGAACCTGTCCACGCTGTTTTGGCAGCACAAGGCAGCTAGTTTCTTCAGTGTATTATCTGTTCTCTTACCTAATATTGAATGCAGGAATATCCGGTTCGGCCTATCTGGACGAGCTTTCTCGTCTGCTGCTGTCGCCAGCTCGTGCGCGCGATCGGGCGCGCCCCCGCGCGCGCTCCCGCTGCCTGCCGCTAGCCCCCCGATCAGTGAATGGGAATATAATTCCCATTCACCGATCTAACTTCCCCGCAGAAATACCGACGCTTTCTCTCCAGAGAGCACGGTATTTCTGCCCTCAGGAAACTTCTCCCCAGCATTTTAGTTCCTGGATGCGAGATCGTTCGCATCCAGGACTTTTTTCACTGTAGCCATCTTGTGGCCAAATAGTAAACTGCACCCGCATACATTTTTAATAAAAAAAAATATTATTTTACATTTAAAATTAGCAGTTTCCCTCCCACACCAAAAATTACCCACATACACTTTTTTTATTAAAAAAATAAATAAATAAATAAAATTAAAAACAAAAACAACATAAATAGTTACCCAAGGGTCTGAACTTTTTAAATATGCATGTCAAGAGAATATGTTATTATAATATTTAAAATTATAAGCTTATAAATAGTGATGGACGCAAATTGAAAAAATGCACCTTTATTTCTAAATGAAATATCGGCACCATAAATTGTGATAGGGACATCGTTTAAATGGTGTAATAACCGGGACAGATGGGCAAATAAAATACATGTGTTTTGATTACGGTAGCGTATATTAATTTCAAACTATAATGGGCAAAAACTGAGAAATAATGAATTTTTTCCGTTTTTTTCTTATTCTTCCTGCTAAAATGCATTTACAGTAAAGTGGCTCTTAGCAAAATGTACCCCCCAAAGAAAGCCTAATTGGTGGCGGAAAAAACAAGATATAGATCAATTCATTGTGATAAGTAGCAATAAAGTTATAGGCGAATAAATGGGAGGTTAATGTTGCTCGGATGCATGAGATTTTCGGCACTGCGGTGCTGAACCGGATATACAAGAAAATGCTGATGTGTAAATATTCTTAGAGAACACAATTCAAGTATGTCAAACTCTACTAATCAGTAAATCTTTTTCCAGAATCTAATCTCACATTTCCTTTTCTCTTATTTTGTTACAGAAATGGAATGTAAGTCAGACGAAAATTCGGATCATCTCAACTGTCATCTTCATTTTATTTGGATGTATACTGTTTGTTGCTATTCCAGCTTTAATTTTTCAACACATCGAAAACTGGCATACCCTGGATGCCTTCTACTTTGTAGTCATCACCCTAACGACCATTGGATTTGGAGACTACGTCGCAGGTAGGCGCCTGGATGTTTAACATGGACAAGATCATTTAAAAGTGGGACTTTTAAGGGTTCGTTATATAAAACATGTCTCTAGATTTACAAGTTATTGATATTACTGTATTTTTTGGACTCTAAGGCTCACATTTGCTCCCCCAAAAGTGTGTGTGTGTGTGCGGGGGGGGGGGGGGGGGGAGTCACTGCATCTTTTAGTCCAAATGCCGGGAGTTCCTGACTTGTGAACACCTGCCAATACGAACCTCCAGCCCACTGCAATGTTGGGACTCCCTGTACTGTGTCCATGCACAGGAGGACACGGGGGACAAACGGAGAGCACAGAGGGACACAAAGGGGCATAGAGGAGGACACAAAGGTGCACAGAGGAGGACACAAGGAGGACAGAGGCAGACACATGGGAGACACAGGAGGACACAAAGGGGACAAATGGAGGACACAGGGGGACGCAAAGGGGCATAGAGGAGGACACAAGGAGGAAAGAGGCGGACATGTGGGGTATGCAGGAGGACACAATGGGGGGCAGAGGAGGACACAGGGAGACATGAGACACAAGGGGGCAAGAAATACAAAGGGGGCATAATCCACAAGATGTCCCTTCACCATGGATGCACCAGGTTTAGTATATATATTTTTTTCCTCTGGATTTTGTCCTCTTAACCTTAATGCATCTTATGGTCAGGAGCGTCTTATAGTCCGAAAAATACAGTAATCCTTGAACATACTTTACCCCTTGCTTACAGTATGCTTTGACATTTTGCTTCCCCCAAAAAACAAGCAAACAAACTATGTACTACTGGAGTAAAATATTAGGGCACATTTATACTTATATCCGAGACAAATAAAATTGTAGGAATGGGGGGAGCAGACCTGTACAGGGAGCAGTCCTCATGCCTACCACTCCTTCCGTTCACCTCTGTCCCCCTTTCTGTTCTCTCCTAAAAGCCAGCAGAAGCTGCTTCTGGGTTGGCAGTAGTGTGCAAGTGCTAGGCCCGTCGTAATGGACCTTGCTTCCATGGCCGGGATCACTCTGTGCATGTCCACTACAGAACATTCCCAACCAGAGCCCACATCCAATGCTGATGCGCATAGAATAAGTGCAAGCTTACTGGAACAGACAGTGTGCGTTTCCATTGGGCTCTTTTCTCCCGCCCTCTTCTGTGTCTTCGGTTGCCATTTGGGTCTTCCAGTCGCGCTGACCAGTGCTGGTGGACTCGGGAGCAGGCGCCAGTATTGGAGTCTGGGAAAACCGTAGGGATATCACCGTTTTGCAAAAAATCAATGGGAATCCTCTCTAGCACCAGGGAGGATCTTAATTGGTTCATTGAGTGGTGCACCAATGAGAATACTCTCTGCTGCTAGGGGGAATTCCCACTTATCTAGCCAATGGTAGACCTATGTTTCTGCCAGGAGGTCTGAGCTTACTGGCGCTTGTTTCTGAGCCCAGCAGAAGTGTTAGTGGTGTGAGGACTCAAATGGTAGCAGTGACAATAGTGGTGCTGACAGAGAGAGCGGTGAATACTCTGAATACACTCACCGGATGCTGAGACGTGGTACGGCCTGAGTAGGAACCTAGCCTTTCCTAGCGTTATGGTACAACTGATATTTTTTTACACACGCTAAATGGTTATTGGCTCAAAAGGCTGGCAGACTCCATATCTTCTGAGAACCTAGCATGTGCGCAGCGGCTTTCAATTAATTGACAAGGAATCTGGACTGGTGTATTGTCACTCCTGAGCGGAAGTCATGGGCATTGTTCTCCTACTCACGCCGCACGCTCCCTCATCCCTCCTCCTCCATATCAACAGAATGTGCTGCTGGCTCTAGGCTAGTGACACATCTGTACTGAACTTCGCCTCCAACTGTCACCAGAGAGATCAAGTGCTGTTTCTAAGGGTGACAGGTTGTGTTTCATCTGGATAGCATACTGGTTAAGGCTGTTGACTTTGATGTAGACACAGACAGACCTAGAACATTTATCACACTTTTCTCCTGGTGGACTCAAAGCGCCAGAGCTGCAGCCACTAGGACACGCTCTATAAACAGCATCAGTGTTAGGGAGTCTTGTCCAAGGTCTTCCACTGAATAAATGCAGCTTACTGAACAGGCAGAGCCAAGATTCGAACCCTGGTTGCCTGTGTCAGAGGCAGAGCTCTTAACCATTACGCTAACCAGCTACTGCTGGACAGGATAGGATTTGAGCCGTCGACCAGGGTTTGAATCCAGGCTCAAGCCAGAGTCTTTGGGGAAGGCTCTGTAATGATCCTGGTCACCAGTGGGTGCAGCTTTGAGTCTACCAGGAGAACAGTGCAATATAAATGTTATGTGTCTTGTCTACAATGCTTTGGTTATTCATTCTTGTTTTAAAAATAGCTTTATTTTCTTGTACTTCTTCACTTGTCTCCATACTCAGTGGAGAGGGTGTCTTGGCCCCCTGTCTAGAGAGAATGTTGGAACCCTTTGCAGCTGCTAATGTTTTAAGTACTGTGGCGTTCTTTTTTTAACCCCTACATTCCTCTCTGTCAAAGATATGTGTGTCCTCCTATGTGAGAAATCTATGTAGCTGGCTTGCTGTACATGTATGACATCCTTAAGCCTTTCCTTTTGAAAAGAACTTCTAGTCATGGCAGCACAACATTTCCAGGTACTACAGAAGGAGGCCCCATTCTATGTGCAGCCACCTTTTACACCTGCATCTCCCATGGGCAGCTGCCTTCTTTATACATACGCTCCCCCTTAATCATGTGCAGCAGCATCCTCTCCTTTGTACAGCATCCCCAACAGCCGGTGGCTTAACTAAGGAGCTTGGGTCCCCAGTGCAAGTTTTACATGGGGCCCCAAGCACTCTATCGATATGGTCCCCCAAAACCTACCGAGGACAGCTGCCATGTCAGAGAGGAGTATTTAGAGCAAAGAAACAGTTTGTTAAGGATTACCACTATGCAATGCACAACAGAGGTGTTCATTACCAGCACAGCACCAATGACAAGCTAATAAAATGGATGAAGGAGGGCCCATAGTGAGGACCTCTGGTCAAGGGGCCTAGGTGCAGTCACAACCTCTGCCCCCTCTTGCTATGTATCACACTGGCGCATGAAGAGATGAAGTGAGAAAAGGGTAATTAGAAACAGGCTGAGGTCGTTCACGAGAGCAGATGGCTACAGTACAGAAGGGCTAGGCAAAATGGTGATCAAATAACAGGCAGAGTCATACACATAAGTCAGATGTCAGTCAAATTGGAAGGATTAAACAGGAGCAAAGTCAGAGTCATGAGTCATGAGTCATACACAGATATCAGATGGCAATAGTACAGAGGGGCTAGGCAGATTCGAGGTCAAAAGGCAGGCAAGGGTCGGTACACAGATCAATATACAATATTACAAATTTATAATACTGACTGACTAGAGTACATATATATGACGCTGATGCGTGATATATGAAATGTAGCTCTCACAAATTCTCACTAGTTAAGGGCCAAGAACCAGTGAACTGATTAGTGTCAAGGTCAATGAGCTAATGAACACCCAAGAGGCAAAGCAAAAGCCCACCCCAGAATTAACAGCACCTCCTGCAAAAGGGTGTCAGCTGATGACATCACAGCTGACACCCCATCAGACACGCCTCCTCAGCCTATAAAGGCTGCTCTGTCCCGAGCGCATCCGTCTGGACGTACTGCGCATGCGCCGGTGCTGAACCACCGCCGCAGGGATGCCGGGGATGCCACTGGAGGATGGCAGAGCGGGAGTCCCACTATGCGAGCGAGTACTGCAGGAGACGCCGCGGGACTCACCGCAGGAAGGTAAGACTATTACACTATGGTACTACTAACAGCCCATGACCAGTGTAATCCAACCTAAGGAAAACATATGAGGAGAAATTTTTATTTGTAGTTAATTACTCTAAACCACATCTCTAATCTCGATGCCTAATTTTTCTAGGTGGCTCGGATATTGAATATCTTGACTTCTACAAGCCTGTGGTGTGGTTTTGGATCTTGGTGGGTCTCGCCTATTTTGCTGCTGTTCTAAGCATGATTGGGGATTGGCTGAGAGTTCTGTCCAAAAAAACCAAGGAAGAGGTAAGTCCCCGCCTCCCTCCCCCTTCCACCATGGAATACTCTCCGTTCCTTTGTCTATCATTGCGTTTTTGGAGGGACAGTCCTCATTCTTACACCAAATCCTTCTGCTCCTCTTTCTTCCTCATTTGTCCCTGTTTTCCACAGATTTTATAAGTGAGTCCATTTCTCAACTGAAAGATTGGTAGATTGGGCTATTGCAGAATGATCCCATGAAAATTGGATTACCGCGGCCATTTTAGACCAATCACAAGACTCAGATACTACTGAGTATTCTTGAGTCTTGGGAGCGGGCTAACATTTCTGTAGTGTTCCGATTAAGGGGCCCATACACTGGTCGATTTCAGCCATAGATCGATCAATTGAAAATCAATTCTATCGAATCAGCAGATCGATCGATTTGCTGATCCTATCGAATCAGCAGATTGATCGATTTGCGGCCGATTTCGATCGATTTGATCTATCTGACTGAATGGAAAATCTAGGTTGATCTGCTTTCGGCAGCAGATTGATAGCCTATGGAGTTGCATTGGATCTAATGGTCCAATAATGCATTTAGATCGATTTCCAATAGATTTCATTCTGAAATCTATTGGAAATCTGTTCCTAGTGTGTGGCACACATCAGATTCCTGTCAGATTCGACTTGACAGGCATCTGACAGAAATCTATCTGATGGTCGAATCTGCTGCAAATCTATAAGTGTATGGCCACCTTAACTGAGGTAAAATTCTGCATTCTTTGATTGGTCCAGTACTTCCGAGTCAACCCTAAAGTATTTGGCAGATTAGAGAATGCAAAAAAATGACAAAAAAAAAAAGATTCCTCAGAAATCAGAAAAATTGGAAATTTGCAGAATCGGTAATCAACATTGGCAGAAATTGGAATTTCCACCAAATCGGAAATCAGCATTTTTTGGCCACTCCTACTCATAGGTGGAGGTGTGGAGGGGGCGTGTCTTTGTTCAATTTTTTTATTTTACTTGCCCCTTCAATTCATCACAGAAAGTTGCTTGGTTTGTGTGGTTTTGTGTTTTTCTGCCTAGGCTTGTTTGGTTGAATAAAGTTTTTCCTTGTAAGAAAGAGGTGGTTTGGTGGCCTCTAGCTGACTGTTGTGACGCCTTGCTTGTCCTTCAGCAATACTCGTTTTTGTAGCGTATGGTTTTGAATACAGTGAGTGTATGCTGTATGTAAGTGAGATTTCTACGTAAGCTTGTCACAAACTTATAATTTGTATATTAATAACAGGTACTGATTTCCAACAGAGCGATGGAGTTGTCTTTAAAGCAAACTTATAATTCTCCACAATAAAAGCTAAAACAATACATACCTGAGGTCAGTTGTGGTGAAAACTGGATGTCAAAATGACCTGTACTTCCAGAGACACGGGCCAATAGAATCTAAGAAGAAGAGAAAGAATAGGGCAGTGGCGTAGATTAGGAGCTGTGGGCCCCGATGCAAGTTTTACAATGGGGCCCCCAAGCACTCTATACATAACGATTGATACGGCGCACCAAAACCTGCCAATGGTAACTACAGTGTCAGAGGTAGTGTTGGGCGAACATCTAGATGTTCGGGTTCGGGCCGAACAGGCCGAACATGGCCGCGATGTTCGGGTGTTCGACCCGAACTCCGAACATAATGGAAGTCAATGGGGACCCGAACTTTTGTGGTTTGTAAAGCCTCCTTACATGCTACATACCCCAAATTTACAGGGTATGTGCACCTTGGGAGTGGGTACAAGAGGAAAAATTTTTTTAGCAAAAAGAGCTTATAGTTTTTGAGAAAATCGATTTTAAAGTTTCAAAGGGAAAACTGTCTTTTAAATGCGGGAAATGTCTGTTTTCTTTGCACAGGTAACATGCTTTTTGTCGGCATGCAGTCATAAATGTAATACATATAAGAGGTTCCAGGAAAAGGGACCGGTAATGCTAACCCAGCAGCAGCACACGTGATGGAACAGGAGGAGGGTGGCGCAGGAGGAGAAGGCCACGCTTTGAGACACAACAACCCAGGCCTTGCATGAGGACAAGAAGCGTGCGGATAGCATGCTTTGTACCACCATGCAGTCATAAATGTAATAAAGATAAGTGGTTCAATAAACAGGGACCACGCGGCAACTCTAACCCAGCAGCAGCACACGTGATGGAACAGGAGGAGGCGCAGGAGGAGAAGGCCACGCTTTGTGAGACACAACAACCCAGGCCTTGCATGAGGACAAAAAGCGTGCGGATAGCATGCTTTGTACCGCCATGTAGTCATAAATGTAATAAAGATAAGAGGTTCCATAAACAGGGACCGGCAACGGTAACCCAGCAGCAGCAGCACACGTGATGGAACAGGAGGAGGCGCAGGAGGAGAAGGCCACGCTTTGTGAGACACAACAACCCAGGCCTTGCATGAGGACAAAAAGCGTGCGGATAGCATGCTTTGTACCGCCATGTAGTCATAAATGTAATAAAGATAAGAGGTTCCATAAACAGGGACCGGCAACGGTAACCCAGCAGCAGCAGCAGCAGCAGCAGCAGCAGCAGCAGCAGCAGCAGCAGCACACGTGATGGAACAGGAGGAGGCGCAGGAGGAGAAGGCCACGCTTTGTGAGACACAACAACCCAGGCCTTGCATGAGGACAAAAAGCGTGCGGATATAGCAGCAATGCTTTTTGCCGCCATGCAGTCATAAATGTAATACAGATGAGAGGTTCAATAAACAGGGACCGGAAACGCTAAACCATCCCAGATGTTCATCGGTCATGTTACTTGGTTGGGGTCCAGGAGTGTTGCGTAGTCGTTTCCAATCCAGGATTGATTCATTTTAATTTGAGTCAGACGGTCTGCATTTTCTGTGGAGAGGCGGATACGCCGATCTGTGATGATGCCTCCGGCAGCACTGAAACAGCGTTCCGACATAACGCTGGCTGCCGGGCAAGCCAGCACCTCTATTGCGTACATTGCCAGTTCGTGCCAGGTGTCTAGCTTCATGCCCGGTTTCAGGTCCAGCGGTGCCAGCCACAAATCCGTCTGTTCCTTTATTCCCCTCCAAATTTCCTCCCCTGTGTGCTGCTTATCCCCAAGGCAGATCAGCTTCAGCAACGCTTGCTGACGCATGCCAACAGCTGTGCTGCACTGCTTCCACGATCCTACTGCTGCTGGTGCTGGGTTAGCATTTCCGGATGAGGTACAGCTTTGAGATGCGTTGGAGGAGAAGGAGTCAGAGAGGTAGGTGCTGCTGTTGTTATCCAGCTGTTTGCGGCGTGGGCAACACCCGCGCCGTAGCAGGTGAGGAATCGCTGCCAGGCTCCACAAGGTTCACCCAGTGCGCGGTAAGGGAGATGTATCGACCCTGGCCGAACGCACTCGTCCAGGTGTCAGTGGTGAGGTGAACCTTGCAGGCAACGGCATTCTTCAAGCTTCGGGTTATTTAGCTGACCACGTGCTCATGCAACTCAGGCACTGCAGAGCGCGCAAAGTGGTAGCGGCTGGGAACCACGTAACGTGGGATGGCCACTGACATCATGCCCTTGAAGCTGTTTGTCTCCACCACTCGATATGGCAGCATTTCGCAGGCCAGAAGCTTGGCTATGCTGGCTGGCTGTTACTGCCACGGCCCGGGGGTCATTTGCTGGCAATTTCCTCTTGTGCTCAAACATCTCAGAGACAGACAACTCAACCGTAGCGCTGCACACCGAAGGGCTGTTGGTTGTTGTGTTTGATGAACACTGGGAGACCTCAAGAGCACTAGTCCGGAAAGTGACAGTGTCAGCATCGTCTGATGTTTGTGAATGTTGTGAACCACGCAATGGCTGGGCTACTGCTGCTGCTGAGGCGGGTCTGGTGGTGAGTCTGGTGAACCCAAGGGAGGCAGTGTTGCTGGTGGTACCCTGTCCTGCCGCGTTTGCCCACAGAGTGGGATGTTTGGATAGAATGTGGCGGCTCATGCTGGTGGTGGAGAGGTTGTTAATACTTTTCCCCCTGCTCAGGCGGGTCTTGCACACCTTGCAAATCGCCATGGTAACATCCTCAGTGCAGTCTTCAAAGAAAGCCCAGACTTTAACTGGCTGAGGACTCGGACCTCGTGCGTGATGTGCTGGTGCTGCTTAACCCACTGCTGGACGCTTGAGAGGTCATCCAAGTAATTATCTGGTCCTGTTCTTTTGGATCTGTGAGGGTTGTTGTCCTGGACAACATGGGCAGTATTGAGTGGGTTTTCTTGGGTGCTCCCCTGTGGCCTGTACGTGAACCGTCAGGGGAAACACCTCTTCCCTTGCCCCTCCCTCTTTCACCGGATTTCTTCCTCATTTCACTTATCCTTAAAGTACACGCTGACTGGCAGCAGTACAGTGGCAGTACAGAAATGCTATACAGTGGTGGGTGAGCGGTGTACCACTATTGTCAGCAGTGACACAGAGCACAATGCTATACAGTGGCGGGTGAGCGGTGTACTACTGTTCCCAGCAGACACAGAGTGGAAGTAAACACAATGCTATATAGTGTGGCTGAGCCGTGTACACAGAGTGGCATTAAACACAATGCTATATAGTCTGCTATATAGTCACCCCGAACAGGGTGATGTTCTGCAGAACCCGAACAGTGGCAAACACTGTTCGCCCAACACTACTGGGAGGGAACGCAGATTTTAGTACCTAAACACACGATACAACATGTTTTCCGGGGTCGGACTCTGAGGCACATACAGATGGTCCCGATCATCATCCTCATCATACAACTCTTCTCCTGAGTCTGACCCACCCACCACCTCTGCCACCCCAACATCCCCAGACACAGACCCCTCATCGTCCTCAACATTAACTTGGGATGCTGGCCTGAGCCAGACCTCCTCCTCCACATCAGGCCCCATCATCTCCTCAATGGCAGCCCTCATTAATCGCTCTGGCGACGGACTGATGGACACAACGTTCTCCTCCGGGGAGGGCTGCTGCTGACCACTGGCTGCTGGGGTGGATGTTATAGCTTGCGTGGGGCGTTGGCTGTTGCTGTTGTTGGGAGTGCTGCTCACAGCGGAGGTCTCTGGGGAACTCATGTTGAGCTCATATAGTGGTTGACGGTGAGTGGAGTATTACTGATCCCAGCAATATACACACTGACTGGCAGAGTACGCAATGCTATATAGTGTGGCTGAGCGGTGTACACAGAGTGGCAGTAAACACAATGCTATATAGTCTGGCTGAGCGAGCGGTGTACTACTGTTCCCAGCAGAATCAGAGTGGCAGTAAACAATGGTATATAGTCTGGCTGAGCGGTGTACACAGAGTGTCAGTAAACAATGGTATATAGTCTGGCTGAGCGAGCGGTGTACTACTGTTCCCAGCAGAATCAGAGTGGCAGTAAACAATGGTATATAGTCTGGCTGAGCGGTGTACACAGAGTGTCAGTAAACAATGGTATATAGTCTGGCTGAGCGGTGTACACACAATGCTATATAGTCTGCTATATAGTGTCAGTAAACAATGGTATATAGTCTGGCTGAGCGAGCGGTGTACTACTGTTCCCAGCAGAATCAGAGTGGCAGTAAACAATGGTATATAGTCTGGCTGAGCGGTGTACACAGAGTGTCAGTAAACAATGGTATATAGTCTGGCTGAGCGAGCGGTGTACTACTGTTCCCAGCAGAATCAGAGTGGCAGTAAACAATGGTATATAGTCTGGCTGAGCGGTGTACACAGAGTGTCAGTAAACAATGGTATATAGTCTGGCTGAGCGGTGTACACACAATGCTATATAGTCTGCTATATAGTGTCAGTAAACAATGGTATATAGTCTGGCTGAGCGAGCGGTGTACTACTGTTCCCAGCAGAATCAGAGTGGCAGTAAACAATGGTATATAGTCTGGCTGAGCGGTGTACACAGAGTGTCAGTAAACAATGGTATATAGTCTGGCTGAGCGAGCGGTGTACTACTGTTCCCAGCAGAATCAGAGTGGCAGTAAACAATGGTATATAGTCTGGCTGAGCGGTGTACACAGAGTGTCAGTAAACAATGGTATATAGTCTGGCTGAGCGTTGTACACACAATGCTATATAGTCTGCTATATAGTGTCAGTAAACAATGGTATATAGTCTGGCTGAGCGAGCGGTGTACTACTGTTCCCAGCAGAATCAGAGTGGCAGTAAACAATGGTATATAGTCTGGCTGAGCGGTGTACACAGAGTGTCAGTAAACAATGGTATATAGTCTGGCTGAGCGAGCGGTGTACTACTGTTCCCAGCAGAATCAGAGTGGCAGTAAACAATGGTATATAGTCTGGCTGAGCGGTGTACACAGAGTGTCAGTAAACAATGGTATATAGTCTGGCTGAGCGGTGTACACAGAGTGTCAGTAAACAATGGTATATAGTCTGGCTGAGCGGTGTACACAGAGTGGCAGTAAACACAATGCTATATACTCTGGCTGAGCGAGCGGTGTACTACTGTTCCCAGCAGACACAGAACAGTAAACAGAATGCTATATAGTGTGGCTGAGCGAGCGGTGTACCACTATTCCCAGCAGACACAGAACAGTAAACAGAATGCTATATAGTGTGGCTGAGCGAGCGGTGTACCACTATTCCCAGCAGACACAGAACAGTAAACAGAATGCTATATAGTGTGGCTGAGCGAGCGGTGTACCACTATTCCCAGCAGACACAGAACAGTGAACAGAATGCTATATAGTGTGGCTGAGCGAGCGGTGTACCACTATTCCCAGCAGACACAGAACAGTGAACAGAATGCTATATAGTGTGGCTGAGCGAGCGGTGTACCACTATTCCCAGCAGACACAGAACAGTGAACAGAATGCTATATAGTGTGGATGAGCGAGCGGTGTACCACTATTCCCAGCAGACACAGAACAGTAAACAGAATGCTATATAGTGTGGCTGAGCGAGCGGTGTACCACTATTCCCAGCAGACACAGAACAGTGAACAGAATGCTATATAGTGTGGCTGAGCGAGCGGTGTACCACTATTCCCAGCAGACACAGAACAGTGAACAGAATGCTATATAGTGTGGCTGAGCGAGCGGTGTACCACTATTCCCAGCAGACACAGAACAGTAAACAGAATGCTATATAGTGTGGCTGAGCGAGCGGTGTACCACTATTCCCAGCAGACACAGAACAGTAAACAGAATGCTATATAGTGTGGCTGAGCGAGCGGTGTACCACTATTCCAAGCAGACACAGAACAGTGAACAGAATGCTATATAGTGTGGCTGAGCGAGCGGTGTACTACTGTTCCCAGCAGTGACACAATGACAGGGGGGACCCTGGCTAGCGTGGCTGGAGCACGAACTACCCTGCCTGCCTACCCAAAGCTAAACCCACAGACAAATGGCGGAGATATGACGTGGTTCGGGTATTTATTTACCCGAACCACGTGACAGTTCGGCCAATCAGAGCGCGTTCGGGTCCGAACCACGTGACCCGTTCGGCCAATCACAGCGCTAGCCGAACGTTCGGGGAACGTTCGGCCATGCGCTCTTAGTTCGGCCATATGGCCGAACGGTTTGGCCGAGCACCGTCAGGTGTTCGGCCGAACTCGAACATCACCCGAACAGGGTGATGTTCTGCAGAACCCGAACAGTGGCGAACACTGTTCGCCCAACACTAGTCAGAGGTGCAAAAAGGGGATGGGGAGCAGTGTGTTCATGATTTCCACAATTCAAAGCATCTATAGAAGTGTAACGATAAAGACAAAAGAAATACCGAGAGCCCAATATAGTGTAGTATGCAAAACAAGGGGTTGGAAATGAAAAGTATATAATGTATATACTCACAAACATGGGTTACCGCCTAGGTAACCACTGAGGCGCTATTCGTGACCTTAAGGCAGGGGTCACACTTACCGGCTTTCGTACGCGTTTTCTGCACAGAAAAACTGACTTCAACTGAGAACTCATGTTAATCAATAAGCAAGGTCACACTTTAATGCAGATTTCGCATGCAGAAAAAAACCTGACATCTTGCGCAATTTGTCAGTTTTCTCTATAAATTACATTAGCTGCTGTAAGGCAGGGGTCACACTTGTCTTTCAGTTTTCTGCAAAGTGTAGAAAACTGAAAGACAAGTGTGACCCCTGCCTGAGACTATACTGTGTACTCCTATCTGTTTATTGCCTGAGGAAGCGGGAACACACCCGTGAAACGCGTTGCACTGTTTGTTTTGGAGTATATTAATAAACCTGTTGTCATAAAACGGTATCTTGTCTGCTTCGGGGAGGCGAGTCCACCACCACCTCCTGAGGGATTTTAAGCCTATTAGAACCTTTTATCCTGCTGGCGCCTCTGCTCACTCTTACATTATCTATAGAAGTGATTATTATGAGCACAGGATCAATAGAAAGCTAATACTGTAGTTCGGGGAGGGCCCTTCGGGGCCCCTCTGGCCCAAGGGTCCTGATGCGGTCGCAACCTCTGCAACCCCTATTGCTACGCCCCTGGAAGAGGGGGTGTCAGTGCCAGTCAGATAACCAACCAGGCAACCAAATCAATAGACTGGGCCCTCAGGGGGTCAGTGGGAAGCATAGAGCTTTATTGCCTCTGTTCATGTAGTCCTTAAAGGCAGCTAAGCACAAGAAAAAAAATTACATTGAACCTCCCCATAAGGAGGTATGTAACATTAATTGACGGATGTGGGAGGGGGGTTGTTAGAGGGAGTGTGATTGGCCACAGCTGGCCACACTTTAAAGAACCTGTGTCTGAAGCTTGCCCCCGGCCGCAGTGCGTGCTGGAAACCGAAGAGGTGACACCGAGGGCCCAATATAGTGTAGTAGGTTATTTGTTGCACAGATGTTTAAAAGTGAACAGATATACTCACAAACATGTGAGTATAATCATATACATATAACCAAAGGCAGCCCCTGACAGAGGAGCTTGGCTCATAGATTGACCTGTACTAGACTTTTACTCTGAGTATTGCCTGAAGAAGTGGGATTGAACCTACGAAACTCGTTGCATTGTGGAGTACTCGAATAAATATTATTGTTGACTAAAAATCAACAGAATCTGTGTCTACTTACTAGGGAGGTAACTCCATCACTACCTCTCTTTTTTAAATGGTTTTTAAATGTTTTACCCTGTTCCAACATTTCACAATGCATGCTAGGAACTGTAACAGGGGTGGGGCTACGCAAGCTTAAAGAGGAACTCCAGTGAAAAAATGTAGTAAAAAAGTGCTTCATTTTTACAATAATTATGTATAAATGATTTAGTAAGTGTTTGCCCATTGTAAAATCTTTTAAACCCCTGATTTATAGTCTGACATTTATCACATGGCGACATTTTTACTGCTGGCAGGTGATGTAGCTGCTGCTTGCTGTTTTGGCAGTTGGAAAGAGCTGTAAACAGCTATTTCCCACAATGCAACAAGGATCACAGACAGGAAACTGCCAGGAGTACCATGGTCCTCAGAGTTTCTTGTGGGAGGGGTTTCACCACAATATCAGCAATACAGCGCCCCCTGATGGTCTGTTTGTGAAAAGGAATAGATTTCTCATGTAAAAGGGGGTATCGGCTACAGATTGGGATGAAGTTCAATTCTTGGTCACGGTTTCTCTTTTAATTATGTAACTAAAAGCATGTAGTTTTTCTCAACAGTAGAGTTTCTCTTTTGTTCAGTTCCATTCAGTACAGAGTGTCATTAAACACTATAGGTAAAATGCCATTTGATTTCTCAAACCCGTTTTATGACACTGCGCTCTCCTCCTCCTCCTATCTCATCACATTCTCACTGGATGGAAGTGAAATATATTTTAGATTAGTTTTGCCAAAGGCAGAATTCATGCTGGATTCACTCGGTTGCTGGAGGATGGCCCTGTTATCATAGCAGGGAAGACTCTGCATAATGCTGGTACTTAGAGGAGGCTCTATAACATCTCAGCCTGCTGAGGGCTAAAGAGAACCTGTAGTGACAGAGATAACAGAGGCTGAAATCTGTACTGCCTTATTCTTAAAGAGAAACTCTGATGAAAATAATGTAATTAAAAAGTTCTTCATTCTTACAATAATTATGTATAAATGATTTAGTCAGTGTTTGCCCATTGTAAAATCTTTTCAATCCCTGATTTATATTCTGACATTTATTACATGGTGACATTTTTACTGCTGGCAGGTGATGTAGCTGCTGCTTTCTGTTTTGGCAGTTGGAAACAGCTGTAAACAGCTATTTCCCACAATGCAACAAGGTTCACAGACAGGAAACTGCCAGGAGTACCACGGTCCTCAGAGTTTCTTGTGGGAGGGGTTTCACCACAATATCAGTCATACAGCGCCCCCGGATGGTCTGTTTGTGAAAAGGAATAGATTTCTCATGTAAAAGGGGGTATCAGCTACTGATTGGGATAGAGTTCAATTCTTGGTCGGAGTTTCTCTTTAAATTTTACTTACCTAACTGCAATAGTTTGAACCACTGAAAGAGAAACAGTATGTAGATCAGATGATCTGACTTAAAGGGATACTTAAAGAGGAACTGTCACGAAAACCTTAAAATTTAAAACATATACAAATAAGAAGTACATTTCATGAAGAGATGGACTAGCCCAAAACCTGTAATGTGAGATTTCTACTGCCTGCTGTAAGTGACAGAAACAAAGGAGAGAAGTCATTTATGGCTCATTTTACTCAGGGAGAAATGTACTTCTTATTTGTACGTGTTTTAAAAATTAAGATTTTTGTGACAGTTCTTCTTAAAGCCTGAAAAAAGCAGTTTAACTTACCTGGGGCTTCTACCGTCCCCCTACAGTCATTCTGTGCCCACATCATGCCTCCCGACCCTCCAGTCAGCAGCAGCGGTGCCCCCCCCCACAAAGTTGACCAGTCGTGGCCAGTCGTAGGCTAATGCGCATGCACATGCACAGCCCCCAACAGTGGCGGCGCGTGCAGCTTCAGCATTGGACTCACCTCCAAACTGAGCCTAACATTGTCTGTCATCCTCTCTCAGTCTCCGCATCCATATCCCTCTTGCCACGTACAGCACTGCGGTGCTGTTTGCAGCTAGAGGGAGCTGGATGTGGAGAGAGGAGGACAGACAGCGTTGGACTTGTAAGGAGGTGTGTCCAGGGGGGGCAAAGAGGAGGCTGTACAGAGGGGGCACAGCAGGAAGTACAAACTGAGGCACAGAGGGGACATAGAGAGGCAGAGGGGGACAAACAGGCACAGAGGGGGACACTGGAGGCAAAGGGGGGCACATAAAGTGCAAAGGGGACAGAGATGGCACAGTGTTTCGACTTAAGAACCAATTCAGGTTAAGAGTGAGCCTACAGTCCCTATCTCTTTCGTTAACCGGGGACTACCTGTATACATATATAATGGCAGTTGTAATTACAGCTCGTAACCCGGAATTACAGGTCGAATGTGGGTGCAAGGATGCATTCGGAATCACCATCTGTAATCGTGGCAGATCACGGTTCACGGATGGCGATTCCAATGCCGTAATTGCTCAAGTCAGCCGATAATTACGGCTACCCCGTACCCCGACATTGTGATGAGCCTCACTAGCTGTCTGTGCATGTCAATTTTTCCCATGAATTATGAACCCCTGATTACTGAACGGTAATCTAGTGAAGGCTGGTTTGTGTGTTTCTGTAACTGCTGTTATCCTAAACTTCTCTTGCACAATTCAACCCCCCCCCCCCCCCATGGTTTACTCAGAATGGTGTGAACCAAAGCAATCTGGTGAGCAACTATTTTACACACGAAGATGCCATGTTGTTGAGAAAGATCTTATGAGAATGGCCAGACTGATTCAAGCTGACAGGAAGGCTAGAGAAGCTCAGATAACCACTATTTATACCTTTGGGGAGCCAACATTACCTCAGAATTCACATTACCTCAAAACATGTCAGGTTCCGCTCCTGTAGGAGGCACAGGACCACCAAAACTGGAGCTGAGTAATTGCAAATACCTTGTTTTAAGAAGGTGAATTTATATTTAAAGCAGGACAGACAGCTATACTATCCCATAACATGTGTATTGTATTGTCCACATTTTGATTTCAGTTAATTTTATATAGTAAATAAATAGAAAACTGTTCCTGGCATTTTCCACTTTTATTCCCTGTTACTGAAGTCAATCCTGATTTAATGTCCTCCTTTACTTTTCTTTCTTCTCAAATCTACACTGTCATAGCTAGCTTGCTTTGTGAGAGCACAACATAGATCATATTTCAACTTCCCTCAGCCAATCAGTGAGGAGCAGGGATGTGGGAGGGGAGATAACAAGTTTCCCTCTCCCCGGCAATGTACCAAATAGAGCCAGTCTGACTGAGATAAGATTTATTACAGCAGAAACATTTCTGTTTATATTGGAATGCTTGCAATGCAGGATCAGGTTGCAGGCTGCATAATAAACACAGAGCAGTGGGTAAATGGAATTTTATTTTATGGCCGACAATCCTGCTTTAAAGAGAATCTGTACTCTAAAATTCTTACAATAAAAAGCATACCATTCTATTCATTATGTTCTCCTGGGCCCCCCTGTGCTGTTTCTGCCACTCCCTGCTGCAATCCTGGTTTGTAATTGCGTTTACAAACAAAAGACATAGCAAGTGATAGGCTGAGAGTAGCTCAGTGTGTGAGTCATAAAAAGTGTGCAGGGGGCCTGGAGAGAGTGTGTATAGCTTCTATCCAATCACAAGCAGCACAGCACATTCCAGCCTGACTGCCTGAGCCCGACAGAGGAAAGAAGATTAGATCATCTAACAGAGATAACACAGCCACTGTGCAACTAGGAAAGGCTGCAGTAAGACAGAGCACATTAGAACAGGCATAGGATAGAAGAAATAAGGATGACATTTTAGTTCCAGAGTCTCTTTAAATGCTCAGTGTAGTAAACGTGTCAGCATGAAAGAGGCTGTTAGTAAATAAAATCGGAATTATATTTTTTCCTGCCAGAATATAGGGCAGAAAACTAAATACATCTTTTACACACATATAGCAGCAAGACCTGAAGGTCAGCTAAACACCTCAGCTGGGAATTGCTGCTAATGAAAGCATAATAATTTGTACAGCACAGATTACTCTCTGGCCTCTGCGGATCTCACAGATGTCTTGTGAGAATCATTTGATGTTTCTTTCTGTATTTTTATTTGAAAATAAAGCCCCTGCAATTAACGCATTAAGCCTTAGCAGAATGATGTGTTCTGCTAACAAGTTGGCTTTTGAATTCCACCCAAAGGCTTAGTTTGAATCGTAACTAAGCAACACACCCCCAGTGGGCAAGGAAGGGCGGAGAGAGAGATTACCGCTGACGTTCCGGGATTCCTCTCAAACTCCTGAGCAGAGAGGGACGCACTCCATTTCCTCTACTTTTATGATAAACAGGAAAGAGTTGGCAAAACAAGAATCGATTTTCCTTTAGCCGATTTCCACAGAATGTGATTAATGCTATACGGAGCAAACTATTCTTCTTTGATGCCTGTTCTCATTCCAGTTTGTAATTTACAAGTATTGCCAAATGATCATGTCAGGCCTGTCTGGTCAATGACTACAATTCAGAGCGTATGCCCATACAACTGACCCAGAGCCCAGCCCGTAACACCTGTGCAAACTGCTACCTAACACAATACAACAATACACCCTGCAGGTAGATAAAGACAAAAAAAAGACAAAGACAAACACTTATATAGCACTTTTTTCACGGCCGACTCAAAGCACCAGAGCTGCAGCCACTAGGACGCACTCTATAGGCAGTAGCAGTGTTAGGGAGACTTGCCTAAGGTCTCCTACTGAATAGGTGCTGGCTTACTGAACAGGCAAAGCCGAGATTCGAACCCTGGTCTCCCGTGTCAGAGGCAGAGCCCTTAACCATTACACTATCCATGTAGCATACAGTCTGATAGGCAGTAATCCACCAAACAGGACCTGATAATACTTAGTAAACAATGGCACAGTAGATATATATTAGTCACCTGAGGCCTGGAGGTTGAGGATATCCAGATGAGGGAGTCAGATGACAGCAGTGTCAGGAGTTCCATGTGAGTAACAAGGCAGTCCAGGTATTAGTTTCCAGAGATAGCGTAGTCAAGCAATCCGAGGTCGGTCCAGGCAGTGTTCATGCAAATCCATGTCCAAGCAGAAGGTCAAACCAGGCAGCAAGCAAGTATAGTCCAGGTACAAGTGCAAGGTTGGCAACAGGAAATCCAGCTGAGATAAAGCTCACCCGCTGGTTTGTTTAGCAAGTTTTTACTGAAGTGAGAAGAATATGGAGGCTGCCATATTTATTTCCTTTTAAACCATACCAGTTGCCTGGCAGTCCTGCTGATCTATTTGGCTGCAGTAGTGTCTGAATAACACCTGAAACAAGCATGCAGCTATCTTGTCAGATCTGACAATAATGTCAGAAACACCTGATGTGCTGCATGCTCGTTCAGGGTCTATGGCTAAAAGTATTTGAGGCAGAGGATCAGCAGGAGAGCCAGGCAACTGGTATTGCTTAAAAGGAAATAAATATGGCAGCTTCTATATCCCTTTCGCTTTAGTTGTCCTTTAAGGTCAAAAGGGGCCTTGCTTTGCTACAGTGTACTACATTTTAATTATTTTTATTGTGCATTTATATAGGGCTGACTTTTTCCACACCACACCAGCAAGTAGATCATGTATGCACTGTGCCTAAAAGTGGGCATGCCATGTGTAAAAGTGGGTGTGGTCACAGGTGGTCATGGGTGGGGCTAAATGCATATGAACCTAGTAGCAGTGTAACCGTGACAACACGCTGCATGCTTGTTCAGGGTCTATGGCTCAAAGTATTCGAGGCAGAGGATCAGCAGGATAGCCAGGCAACTGGTATTGCTTAGAAGGAAATAAATATGGCAACCTCCATAGCCCTCTCGTGTCAGTTGTCCTTTTAAGACAATGCGCTTGATTTGCTAAGCTGCTAACAGCTAGTTTGAGCAGCACGAGTTAAAATCCTCAGTTCACGCTACGGGCTGTGTTGAATGCCTTGCTAACTTACGCGCGCTCCCTTGTATTTAGTGGCCACGCCTTCACTCCCGCCCTGAGCCCTGTGGCATCCTGTTGCTGTTTAGGACATGATCCCCACACTTTGGTTGGCCCAATAGGCTGCCTGTCAAGTGGCTAGCAGCCTATTGGGCCAATCAAAGTGCTGGGATAACGTCCTCCTAAGCAGCTACAGGAAGTGACAGGGCTCAGGAGTAAAGGAGGGACCACAAAATACAAGGGAGCGCGCGTAAGTTAGCAACGCACATTACACAGCCCATAGCGTGCGCTCAGGATTTTAAGACGCGCTGCTTAAACTAAGCCATGCTGCTTTAGTGAACCACGCCCAGTTTGCCTTCTCCTTTAATGAAAAATAAGGCCTTGGTTACCGTTCAGAAAGCCATATGGGATGTAAATAGCCGATTTTCCCAACATCCACTTGTTAGATTATAATTAAAGGGGTTCTTTGGGCTTTAAAAAAACAAAAAGTGTCACTTACCCGTTACTTCTACCGGCCCCCTGCAGCTATCAAGTCCCAAGCCGTCACTGAAGCCCTCTCTGTTCCTCGCTGCGGGTCACCTGCCAATTATTCGTCTAGCGAGACGAATAGCACTGCGGCTGCGTGACCGCGCACGTCCTCGCTCCCACGTGTCATCGGTAGCTTACTGCACAGGCGCAGTACGAAGTTCTCTTGTACTGCGCCTGCACAATAAGCTTCCGATGACGCGCATGGCCACGCAGCCGCAGTGCTATTCATCTAGTTAGATGAATAATTGCCAGGTGACCCGCGGCGAGGAACAGGGGGGGGGGGGTCAGTGACGGCGTAGGACTTGATAGCTGCAGGGGGCCGGTAGAAGCCCCAGGTAAGTGACACTTTTTGTTTTTTTTAAAGGCCACACAACCCCTTTAAGCCGGCACATTCTCAACATGACAGCTAGGCAGCATGTTACCCCAAAACACAGAATGCAGCAGTGCGTGCACATGTTTTTAGGCCAGCTAGGCGGGGCAAGAAAATAATCCCAGGAATTTAAGTGATGATTGGAGGCAAGCATTTCTGCAAGTCGGATGGCCTGCTGTTCCTCTCAGGCCCAGTGCACACCGAGCGGATTTGGATGCGATCCGCCGGCCGCATCCGCCTGTTAATCCGCTTGGGTAATGTATTTCAATGGGCTGGCGCACACCAGAGCGGTAGGCTATTTTGCAGAAACGCATACTCCCAGGCTGCAGCATTTTTTGGATTTCGGAGGCGTTTCTGCCTCCAATGTTAAGTATAGGAGAAATGCAAAACGCTTGATAAAACGCCAGATCAGAGCGGTTATCCAGGCGTTTTTGTTACAGTAGCTGTTCAGTAACAGCTTTACTGTAACAATATCTGTAATCTGCTGCACAAAAAATCGCTACACAAAACCGCAAAACGCTAGCAAAACGCTTCATAATAATAAGAAAAAATGCTTCAAAAACCGCTAGCGTTTTGCGGATCTGCTAGCGTTTTTTGGTGCGCACTAGGCCTGAGTCTGTATTTATCATCAAAGTTCACTTCAGCTGTGCAATAAAAGCCAGAGAAATGAGTGATCTCCATCTGCCAGGGGCTGCTCTGTACAGATCCTGCTATTAACTCTCGCCATTATACTTATGTTCCATCCCATCGGGGCCGGATTTGTACTTTTGCCCAAGGCCACTATCATCAGCCGCCCCCTGACAAACAGCAAACCCCCTACCACACACACCCTTTTATTGATCCCAGTAATCCCAAGTAATCAATTTAAAGATTCTTGTTAACGATGCAATTATTATTATTATTATTATTATTTAGTATTTATATAGCGCCAACATATTACGCAGCGCTGTACAGTGTATACATATATATATATATATATCTTGTCACTAACTGTCCCTCAAAGGAGCTCACAATCTAATCCCTACCATTGCCATATGTCTATATTATATTATGTAGTGTAAGTACTGTAGTCTAGGGCCAATTTTTTTTTGTGTGGGAGCCAATTAACTTATCTGTATGTTTTTGGAATGTGGGAGGAAACCGGAATGCCCGGAGGAAACCCACGCAGACACAGAGAGAACATACAAACTCTTTTGCAGATAGTGCCCTGGCTGGGATTCGAACCAGGGACCCAGCGCTGCAAGGCAAGAGTGCTAACCACTACGCCACCGTGCTGCCCACCCCTTTAAGCCAGCACATTCTCAACATGACAGCGAGGCAGCATGCAATGTTAACGATCAGTGTTGATGATGCCAATTGACTACAAACGACCAATTGTCAATCGTTTTATCAGTCTGTTTTATGGATCGATTATATCGGAAATGATCGTAATGGTTATAATTTTTATTCTATTTATTGGCCAAATTGATACTTTCCACTATAATATGTTGGAGCTGGTGGATGGCGGAGTTGGACTCGAAAAGTGTTGAGTGACAGCTCAGGTCACAGACAATAAGCTGCCCACATTTGCTTCCCCTTCACTCCCTGAGTTCCAGACACTTGCCTGACTGCTGCGGTTCACAGGTTGACTGCATGAGTAAGCCAGCCCACTGCCCGCCCCTTGCTTCTTGGTGCCCTAGGCCATGGCCTATGTGGCCTTGCCTGAAATCCAGCCATGCATCCCATAAAATCACCAGGCAAAAATTAATATTCAGTTCACTCCAACTTTTCTGATGTCGCTTGAACAGGGCATTACCAGTGCCATTAGCCTATTCCTTGAAAAGTCATATTGTGCGTTTATTTATTTTTTCCTCTTAGAATTAATAAATAGCTTGTCGTTTTCAAGCGAAAGAACATTTGGTTCCACGTCGGAGCTGGGAACAAACAAAAATGCATTAAAAAAATGTACAAATCCATTAATGCATTGCAGCTTATATGGGGTATGGGTAGAATCTCATCAGTATAATTGTTTAGATAAACATAAGTAACGTATTTAATTGAAAGCCCGGTAAGCCAGAAAATGGCATTTGTTTAAGTGCCATCATTTGGAACAGGTACGATTTTATAGCATCCCGCAAATGGGTTTGCTTTTACTGAGCCGGTTCAGAAGCGGAAAAACAATTTATTTTATACTAATAAAAAAGCAATTGTGCTGAAACTCTGCCCTGCCAGAGGTACGTACATCAATACATTTCTATACATCAATTTTGTAAATGCAGTATACCTCCTATCTCCCGTAGGGTTGCAACGGTATGAAAATCCACGGTACGATAACCGTCTAAAAAAATACCACGGTATGACGGTATCATGGAATACGGTATTATACAATTATTTGGATCCCCCCTGGACACGGCGGCAGCCCCAGGACCACTCAACGCCAACTGGCGTGAAGTCCTGGGGGCGGAGAATGCAGGGGATTGCGCGCGCATCTCCGCTTAAATGACGGAGCTCCGACGGTCGGCGATCACCGCTAGTAAACCGCCATCTATTTACATGGTACAGCAGGGACGGATCTAGACCAAGTTGCGCCTGGGGCAAGGTCAGGTTTTGGCGCCTAAAGGTCAGGTTTTGGTGCCCAAAGGTCAGGTTTTGGTGCCTAAAAGTCAGGTTTTGGCGCCTAAAGGTCAGGTTTTGGCGCCTAAAGGTTAGGTTTTGGCGCCTAAACTGCCATTCTCCATCCAAATGTTGCCGCCTTTTTAAGAATTCAACAAACTGCGCCTGGGGCAAGAGACCTGCCTGCCCCCCCCCCCCCCCCCCCCGATCCGTCCCTGTGGTACAGCGCTGCGAATTACGGCATCTCTGTACGGGGGACAGCCGTGTGACAGGGCTGTCCCCCTGAGACCCACAGGAGTGATCTGCTGTCATAGGCTGTCATTGGCTGGCGGGGGGGAGGGAGGGAGGCTGGGGTAAAAAAAAAATATATATATAGGAAAATGTAAATAAATATGCATAAATAAAAAATTTTTTAACAAACATGCCAGCAGCATTCAGAGTCCACCAACAGAAAGCTCCGTTGGTGAGCAGAAAAAGGGGGGATCACTCGTGTGCTCAGTTGTACGGCCCTGCAGCAAGCCCTTAAAGCTGCAGTGGCCTAATTTGTAAAAAATAGCCCGGTCACTAGAGGGGTGTAAGCCTACGGTCCTTAAGTGGTTAAATAATGTGCCCCCACCCCAGTATGGTAGCCAGATGTGTCCCACTCACTCGGCATACATATGCTTAAAGGAGTACTGTAGGAGATCGGGGGAAAATGAGTTGAACTTACCTGGGGCTTCTAATGGTCCCCGCAGACATCCTGTGCCCGCGCAGCCACTCACCGATGCTCCCGCCCCACCTCTGGTTCACTTTTGGAATTTCCAACTTTAAAGAGAATCTGTACTCTAATATTCTTACAGTAAAAAGCTTACCATTCTATTCATTATTTTCTCCTGTCCCCTCTGTGCTGTTTCTGCCACTCTCTGCTGCAATCCTGGCTTGTAATTAACAGTTTTAGGCAGTGTTTACAAACAAACTAACCAGCTTCTAATAGGCTCAGCTAAGCATAGTGTGTGAGTCATTCACAGTGTGCAGGGGGCCTGCAGAGGGTGTGTATCGCTTCTACCAATCACAAGCAGCCCTGCACATTCCACACAATCAAGCTTTAGCCCGACAAACAGGACAGAGGAAAGATACATTGATTTATTACAGAGACAGTGCAGTTAGGAAAGACTGCAGTAAGCCAGAGCAGATTAGAACAGGCATAGGAACTTATAGGATAGAAGAACTAAGGCTGAAAAAATTGTTACAGAGTCTCTTTAAAGTCTGAAAACTACTACACCTGCATTGCTGTGTCCTCGCTCCCACTGACGTCTGCGCAGTACACTCCTGGTGACATCAGCGGGAGCGAGGACACGGCAACTCAGGTGCAGTGGTTTTCCGACTTTAAAGTCGGAAATTCCAGAAGTGAACCGGAGGCGGGGCCGGAGCATTGGTGAGTGGCTGCGCGGGCACAGGACGTCTGCGGGGGACCATTAGAAGCTCCGGGTAAGTTCAGCTCATTTTCCCCAGACCCACCTACAGTAGTCCTTTAAGCCGCCGGGAGATTTGGGTGCAGGGTAAAGCTGTTCACCCTGCTGCTCCTACAAAAGTCCTGGCGGCGGTAAATACTATTCCCCCTCCAGGTCGCCCTGGATAGTGGTGAGAGATGTAATTCGGCTTCCAGCTATTGCTGGCGGCTGAATAACAGTGTTTTTATAATAATTTGTGTTCTGTCTTTTAACAGCACCAAAATTACTCACTGAGCGCCAATATAGCTGCAATTCCTATTACAGCCAATGGTGGCGCTGGCTGCACCCAAATCTCCTCCCCCCACCCCCCCACCCCCCGTATGGTAGCCAGGTATAGGTGCCTCAAGTATAGCTAGTTAGGTATAGGTGCCTCCAGTATCAGAGGTCGAAGTATAGGTAGCCAGGGATAGGTGTAACCAGTAACAGATGGCCGCAGTATAGGTAGCCGGGTATAGGTGTAGCCAGTAATAGGCGGCCACAGCATAGGTAGCCAAGGATAGGTGTAGCCAGTAATAGGTGACGCAGCATAGGTAGCCAGGGATAGGTGTAGTCAGTAATAGGTGGTCGCAGAATAGGTAGCCACAATTAGGTGTAGTCAGTAATAGGTGGCTGCAGAATAGGTAGCCAGGGATAGGTGTAGCCAGTAATAGGTGGTCGCAGAATAGGTAGCCAGGGATAGGTGTAGTCAGTAATAGGTGGCTGCAGAATAGGTAGCCAGGGATAGGTGTAGCCAGTAATAGGTGGTCACAGAATAGGTAGCTAGGGATGGGTGTAGTCAGTAATAGGTGGTCGCAGAATAGGTAGCTAGGGATGGGTGTGGTCAGTAATAGGTGGTCGCAGCATTGGTAGCCAGGGATAGGTGTAGCCATTAATAGGTGGCTGCAGAATAGATAGCCAGGGATAGGTGTAGTCAGTAATAGGTGGTCGCAGAATAGGTAGCTAGGGATAGGTGTAGTCAGTAATAGGTGGCCGCAGAATAGGTAGCTAGGGATGGGTGTAGTCAGTAATAGGTGGCCGCAGAATAGGTAGCTAGGGATGGGTGTAGTGAGTAATAGGTGGTCGCAGCATAGGTAGTCAGGGATAGGTGTAGCCAGGATAGGTGCCCGCAGTATAGAGAGCCGGGAGGGGGGGGGGGGAAACAGCGGCAGAGTAAACAAATACTCACTTGCCGGGGATCCCGTTCGCGTGTGTACTTCTTTCTTCTTCCTGTCATTGCGTTCACTCCCTTGTAACTGCACCCGGGGGGAGGGGGGTTGTTTTAGGGAGATGGAACGCAAGAACAGGAAGGAGGAAGAAGTATGTAGTACACACACGCAGGACCCGCTAGCAAGTATTTCTTTCACCCCGCCGCTATTTGTGCGCCCACCGTTGCATCGCATCACCACCGCTTTGTCGCATCCCAGCTGATTCGCCGGCCCGCCTCTGAAAATCGTTAAAACAAGATTGTGCGTGGTATGATTATCATACACCCTCAAACCGCGGTATACCGTCATACCGATATACCGCGGCAACCCTAATCTCCAGGCATAGGTTTCTTTACCTTTTCTCGAATAGATCATCAGGGTTGTCTGTATGGCTGATATTGTTTGTAAACCCCTCCCACATTGTGATGTCAGGACCATGGTCCTGACAGTTTGCTGCCTGAGAATTCATTGCATTGTGGGAAATAACGGCTTTTTATAACTGCCAACCAAGCAAGCAGTATCTCCCTCTGTGCATAGAAATCTCAGTAAAGTACATTCCGTACAGATCACCTGGCAGGACGAAAGATGTCACCACCAGTGATAAATGTCAGAATGTAAATCGGGGAGAGAAAAGATTTTACAATGGGCAAATACTGACTAAATTATCTATAAATGAATATTGTAAACAATAAGCAATTTTATTCATTCGTTTATTTTCACTACAGTTCCTGTTTAACCACTTCAGGACCACAGTGCTAAACCCTCTAAAGACCAGGCTGTTTTTTCTGTTATCGGCCACTGCAGCTTTAAGGCCAAGCTGCAGGGCCGCACAACACAGCAGAGGAGTGATCCCTCCCCCCTTTTCCCCCCACCAACAGAGCTCTCTGTTGGTTGGGTATGAACGCCCCCCCCTCCCCCCAGTGTTTACTTTTCTTTTTATCAATATTTATGTTATTTTTTTTTATTATTTTTTTATTATTTCTTTCTTATTTTTTTTGTAAACCCTCCCTCCCCCCAGCGGCCAATCCTGGTAATCGGCTGTCATAGGCTTCTGCCTATGAGAGCCGATCGCTCTCTTGTCCCCCAGAGGGAAAGCCGTGTCACACGGCTGTCCCCAGTGCAGCGCTGCTGCTGATCGCAGCGCTGTATATGTAAATAGACGGCGACTACGCCGTCGAACAGTCTTAGTCTTCCTCAGTCTTCAGTCTCCGAGTCTCGCCGCTCGGAGACTGAAGCGGGGGCGGAGCTCCTCCCCCCGAGCAGGAGATGTGCGCGCAGGATCTCCTGCAAACTGCAGCCATAGGACTTGATGCCAATCGGCGTTAGGCGGTCCTGGGGCTGCCGCCCGCGGCCACTCCCATGGGTGTGGATCAGTCTTAAGGTAGTTAAGGTATGAGTAAAGGTGCGCATAAATCACTCGGTTTTGCACTCTGAATGAGACCTTCCCATTCGATCATTTTTTGGAATCGTAGAGGAATCCGTAGCACAATGTGTCCTCCTGATCGAACTTCCAATTGCTTTCAGGCCAAAATTGGTCAAAACGATTAATCAGGAAGGTTGACAAAATCTCGGTTGCAAGGGCTCGAATGGGTGTGCAGCGGTAGTGGCGTTCGATATCCCGATGACTGACAAACCAAGTGACCTATAGCCGGTTACCCCCCACATGTATAAGTGTTTCCCAACCTTGTGCCCGTGTAATGATAAAGGTAGTAACGTTTGTAGTTTGCTACTTACAATTACGCAAAATTTCACTTAATCTTTTACAATTACCGCCATACGTAAATATGATTGGGACATTGAATTGGTTTCATGTAATCTCACTAATATTATAAATGCGAAAGTTTGGATGTTTGGATGTTTGGATGTTTGTTACTCAATCACACAACAATGGCTGAAGGGATTTGAATGAAATTTGGCGCACAGTCACACACATAGTACATTACCTGGAATAACATATAGGATACTTTTTATCCCCATAACCAAAAAGTGGGCGGAGACAAATACAAATTTCACTGGGAAAATGTAAGCTGCAGCCATTCTTACACTGTTAATGGTAGAGTTCTCAAACTTTGCACAGTTGGTCACTGGGTGACTGGGATGAATATTCAGAAAAGTGGGTGGAGCCTAAAGCCAATCAAAATTCACCGATTGATTTTGAAGGGGAATATTTAATTGCTGCCATTCTTGCACAGTTAATGGCACAGGCCTCAAACCTGGTACAGTTGGTCATTGGGTGACTGCAGGGCCGGTTTAAGCAACAATGGGGCCCCAGGGCAAGATAAACCTGGGGGGCCCCCCCAACATATACCCCGGAACAAAAATCGGCATTAGGGGACCTTTTTTGCAGCTGGTATAACAGGGTGTGAAGTCCCAATCGGTCGGAGCTCCACATTCTGGCTATCCCAGCCTGCATGGGGGACAAGGGGTTAAAAAGTTTCAGGAGGGGGGACCCCACATAATTTAAAAACAAACAAAAAAATTCCCACACTCTAAACATAAAAAAAAAAAATTGGGAAAATAGAAAAAAATGCCAGGGATCTTCATACAGCCATATTGCGGCTGTATAGCGATCCCTGGCCAAAGCGCTGTGGCTGCGTATAGACCCCCTGGAAACCCCGTCAGGAAATTTATTGCGCTTTCGTTTGATGCATGTAAAATTACACTACCATTAGGTTTGCTACTAAAAGTGACATTTACCGCATTTAAAAGTATATTTTTTTTTCCTTCAAAACTTTAAAATCGAGTTTCTCAAAAACTATAATGTCTTTTTGAAAAATTGTTTTTTCCTCTTATTCCTAATGATCTCCTTAACATATCCTGCAAATTTAGGGTTTCTAGCATTTAAGGTGGATTTGCTATTAACCAATAAAGTTGGCAGCTTTTTAAATGTGTATTTTTTTTTTCCTTTGAAACTTTAAAATCGATTTTCTCAAAAACTATAAGGCCGATTTGAAATTTTTTCCCCTCTTGTAGCCACTGGGGGCCCCTACAAGCTCTGGGGCCCTGGGGCAGCTGCCTCCTTTGCCTTAATGGTAGCGCCGGCCCTGGGTGACTGGGGTTCAAATTCAGAAAAAGGGGGTGAAACCACAAACAGCCAATCAGATTTGTATAATTTCAATGCAAATTATCGATGCCAAAGACCACAAACCTCACAAACTAGGTTATTGAGTAATTGTGTGTTAGAGTTGAAAATGTGGGCAGAGCCAACACCAGCCGAATACATACCCGAGCAACGCTGGGCCATCAGCCAGTCAATTTGTAATTTTGCATAATTTTTGTGTAATTTTGTGCCGACTTCATATGTATGCTAAGGGTAACACTAGTGGGAACAATTTATATTAAAAAAAAAAAAAAAGAAAGAAAGAAAACTTTGTAGTTTTTGAGAAAATCAATGTAAAAAATGCAAAGGCAAAACCAGTACCACTACACCATGGGGAAAAAAGACTTCTGTTTACAGGGTCTCATTTTACAAATGTTTAATTTACATAATTTTGAACTTGCAACCAGTGGTGCTCAGCAGAGCTCGAATATTCGAGTAGCTCGAATATTCGAGCTCTTTTCCAGCTATTCGAGCTCGGTATTCGAGCTCCGAATAGCTGTAGCTATTCGAATGGGCTATTCGCGTACACTCGAATAGCCCATTCACTATTCGAGCTATTCGAGCAAACGGCGCTATTCGAGCTCGGTACCGAGCTCGAATAGCGTCATAGCCCAGATTGATGTCCTTAGAGCCAATCAGAGGGCTCCCAGGCCCTCTGACGGCAGCCAATCACAGAGGGGGACCCTGGCCAGCCCCTACCCTATAAATAGCGGCCGCCATGTTACGTTTCTCCGTGCTTGCCTGAGACTTGTACAGAGAGAGAGTTGCTCCTTTGTGCTTTGGCTTAGCAAGAGCTCTATTGTGGTCATTTACCTAGCGTTTTTGCTCACATACACCTCCTATACACACCTATATTGTTGTTAGTTAGTTAGACATTGTATTTTAGTTAGTAGCTTTTGTGTTACATAGAGACAGGCCAGCTGCTGCAGGCTTACAGCTTTAGGCCTCAGGGCCTTGCCTGTGTGGGCAGCTGTCCTCCTGTCCTCTGTTTATTTCTCTCTATTCTATATATTTCTGCTGTCCTTTACTACTGATTGTATTAGTATTGTAGTTATATACTGTAACTGTACTAGGACACTCACTGTCACTGTTCATAGGCTACTAGCTGCTCCTGCGTGTGTGCACTCACTTTCTGTGTACACACTACACACACTCTATTTCCTTCTGATAACTGATTGATTATTGTAATTGATTATTGTAATTAGTTAGTTGTACTTACTGTTACTACTTACTGTACTAGGAGTCTAGGACACTCAGTCACTGTTCATAGGCTACTAGCTCCTGCGTGTGTGCACTCACTGTCTGTGTACACACTACACACACTCTATTTCCTTCTGATAACTGATTGATTATTGTAATTAGTTAGTTGTTTGTACTTACTGTTACTACTTACTCTTACTGTACTAGGAGTCTAGGACACTCAGTCACTGTTCATAGGCTACTAGCTCCTGCGTGTGTGCACTCACTGTCTGTGTACACACACTACACACACTCTATTTCCTTCTGATAACTGATTGATTATTGTAATTAGTTAGTTGTACTTACTGTTACTACTTACTCTTACTGTACTAGGAGTCTAGGACACTCAGTCACTGTTCATAGTCTACTAGCTCCTGCGTGTGTGCACTCACTGTCTGTGTACACACACTACACACACTCTATTTCCTTCTGATAACTGATTGATTATTGTAATTAGTTAGTTGTTTGTACTTACTGTTACTACTTACTCTTACTGTACTAGGAGTCTAGGACACTCAGTCACTGTTCATAGGCTACTAGCTCCTGCGTGTGTGCACTCACTGTCTGTGTACACACACTACACACACTCTATTTCCTTCTGATAATTGATTATTGTAATTAGTTAGTTGTACTTACTGTTACTACTTACTCTTACTGTACTAGGAGTCTAGGACACTCAGTCACTGTTCATAGTCTACTAGCTCCTGCGTGTGTGCACTCACTGTCTGTGTACACACACTACACACACTCTATTTCCTTCTGATAACTGATTGATTATTGTAATTAGTTAGTTGTTTGTACTTACTGTTACTACTTACTCTTACTGTACTAGGAGTCTAGGACACTCAGTCACTGTTCATAGGCTACTAGCTCCTGCGTGTGTGCACTCACTTTCTGTGTACACACTACACACACTCTATTTCCTTCTGATAACTGATTGATTATTGTAATTGATTATTGTAATTAGTTAGTTGTACTTACTGTTACTACTTACTGTACTAGGAGTCTAGGACACTCAGTCACTGTTCATAGGCTACTAGCTCCTGCGTGTGTGCACTCACTGTCTGTGTACACACACTACACACACTCTATTTCCTTCTGATAACTGATTCATTATTGTAATTAGTTAGTTGTACTTACTGACTGTTACTACTTACTTACTTACTGTACTAGGGACACTCACTCAGTCACTGTTCATAGGCTAGCTCCTGCGCGTGTTTGCGCGTGCGTGCGTGCACTCACTGTCTGTAGTGTACACACACTAAATTTACTTGTGATTACTACTGATTATTGTAACTGCTAGTTGTACTTCCTGACTGTTACTACTTACTTACTGTACTAGGGACACTCACTCAGTCACCTCACCCACCAACCCACTCCATTAAAGTACCCCACTTTTCACCCGCCCTTTTAAAAAACTTTTGTCTATACGCCCAAAACATCGAAGATGTCTGGAAGTGGCAGCCAGCGCGGTTTGGGCAAGGGGAAGGGCAGCAAGGGAATCAGGAGGAGAGGGAGCAGCATTGTGGCAGGCCGCGGCCGCGCCACCATGCACAGTTCCGCAGCAGCAGCAGCAGCGTCAGTGGCTAACATTCCTCCCATAGCCACTGGCCGTGGACGCCTTGGGCGCCGCCCAGCAGGAGCATCTGCAACTCACGCTGCAGAGACACAGCAGCAGCAGCGTGTAGCACCTGCTCCGATTTTCCTCCAGCCGGGTCGGAAACGTCCCATTGAGGAAAAGCATGCAGACACTGTGGTGCAACTCATGACGGAGGATGAGCAGCCCGCCATCAGCTCTGCATCCGAGGCCTCCACCCTCACCACCACCCCTGTTCGCAGCAGCCGCCCAGCAGGGCCTGGGGAGGAGGCCAGTTCACCGTCAGTTGGCGACCTGTCATTCAGCAGTCTTTTGACCCCAGGCATCATGAGTCAATTGTCTGCTGTTGTTGGCGATTTTGAGGAGGAGATGCTGATGGGCACTTTGGGGGATGAGGGATTGGACAGCAAGACTGTGGCGACAGTCAAGCAGCCCATCCATGCATCAGGAGAGGAGTTTGGGGGGTCCTCATCCCAGCAGGACATGTTTCAGGAGGGGGAGGATGATGATGACACGGTGACAGACAGAGACTGGGTGCCACCACCTCCAGGGGATGTCGTCCTCAGCAGCTCTGAGGAGGAGGAGGAGGATGCTCTTGTGGGCCTTGCAAGGAGGCGCATCATTGCAAGCATTGGCAGCAGCAGTAGGCAGGTCCCACAGCCTGCTGGTGTCTCAGGCTCAGCAGCAGCAGCATCTGCCAGTACCACCACCAGCCGCACCCAAGCCCCCCAAGCCCCCCCCCCCAACCACCACAGGGAGACAGGCAGCAGCGCTTCCATGCCGTAGGGGGATGTTTCTGTCACCAATCTGGCGATATTTCACCATGCCCACTGTGTACAGCAAGTACGCCACTTGCAACCACTGTCAGCGGAAGTTGAGCAGAGGTGCAGACCCCTTAAAGTTCAGCACCAGCTCGCTCATCAACCACCTTGCTGCGAAACATTTCCACCAGCATGAGGAGTTCCAGAGACTGAAGGCATCTGGTGCTGGCAGTGGCACCACACCCATCACTGCACAGCCTTCAGCAGCAGCAGCAACAGCAGCCACCCGCCCTCCTGCTCCTCCAGCAGCACCAGCAGGAGTGCGGAAACGCACTGCTCCTCCCCCCTCTGCAACTCCTGCCGCCGACACTGAGGCCTGTTCTGGCAGCCAGTCCTCAGTGGCCTCCTCCGCTGTGTCTGCTGATTCCCATGCCAGCAAAAGGCCACGCCAGAGCCTTTTGAGCGAGTCCTTCCAGGGGGTGGTTAGGGCTCTGCCTCCCAGCAGCCGTCGCGTGCGGCAGCTGTACGGCTTGCTGGCACGGGCCATGTGCTCCCAACTCCTGCCGTACACGCTCGTGCAGGAGGGGAGCGACATTCGTGCGCTGCTTGCTTGCGCAGCCCCAGACTGGCAGCTCCCCAGCAGACACTTTTTCTCCCGCAAGGCCATTCCTGCACTGCACCGCTTTGTGATGGCCAATGTGGAGCGAGGGCTGGAGCACGCGGTTGGTGAAAGGGTCCACGTCACCATGGACTCCTGGAGCAGCCGCTTCGGGACAGGCCGCTACCTGTCCTTCACTGTCCACTGGGTCAGCTTGGTGGAAGGGGGTGAGGATGGGAGAGCAGCAGCGGGCACAGCAGCAGCAGCAACACAGTGGGTGGTGCCACCCCGCAGGGTCAGGGGAACTGCAGCAGGTTCCTCCGATCCTCTGCCATCCTCCGGCACACCTGGCCAAACCCCCCGCCTCAGCAGCAGCGTGAAGGCCCGCCACTGCCAAGCGCTGCTGCACTTGGTCAGCCTTGGGAAGTTCAAGCTGACGGCAACCCATGTGTTGGCCAAACTCCAGGAGCAGGAGAGGATTTGGCTGACCCCCAGAGGCCTCAGAGTCGGAGAGGTGG